>NC_050189.1:29733756-29828756 GCF_008315115.2 Sander lucioperca | reverse complement strand
CTCTTTTATATTTTGCTGGAAAATTCCACGCCATCTCTTTATAAGGCTCACAACATGTTTGTAACGTTATTGACTCAGTGTGGGTCTTTTTTTTAAAAAACTAATTTATTAAAGCGCATGTTTAGCTAGCTAGTTAGTAGAACACAAACCGTAGTGCCTAATTTACATTTAACGTTATTATATGGTAATGAATAATAATAAAGACGCTTAGTGTGAGTTATTAGATACATTGTCAGCAGGATAAAAGTCATGAACTTATATTTGGTTAACTGCACCTGTAACATTGTTACGTTAGCTAACGAGCTGTGGAACTACGACAGTGTGCTAATACTGTAACGTTAATGGCAGGTTGACAAACACGGAGAGCCTTCGGTAAACTGCTGAGTCAGGGTTCCTACTAACGTTTAACCGACGAGTCCGTCCGAGGTTTTTTTCTAAATCTAAACTGGAATAAAATAGTTTTGCCTCAGAGTTCAGTGTGAAGCAGAAGTAGCTGTTTTGTTTAAATGCGGTTAAAGTGTAATTTAGCGTATTTAAAAGCGCATTTAGTCAGAGTGAACGGCCGAAGTGGGCTGGGGTCTTTGGGGAGGGGGCTGTGACTGGGGGAGTGTCCGCTTCCTCAACTTACTCAGTTATCTCCTAAAACTCTTTTGTACAGAAATATAAAACAATTCCTCCCATGTCAATTTTTATATTCAAACTCGGCTTCGATTTTTTTTTTTAAACCGACCAGCCTTCAATGTAGAAACGGATAAAGACTCAGCTGTCCGAAAAAAGAGCAACGTAAAGCTTTGTTTGTAATGCGCCACAGCCTTTGTTTTAAACAGCAGTTCATTATAGCCTGCTAAGCAGGAGGTTACACAACGGCTTTGCTGTACAGCACCAAATTAACTCAGAAGCAGTTCGCTAGAACTAGGCTATAAGATGCCCAAATGGTTTATTACCTAACCATACATACTAACAAAAGATAAGAAACTGAATATCTAACATAAAATAAAAAAGAATATAGAAAATATTTAATTACTGAATTGCTTACCTTCCGAATAAAAAACTGTCCAAACTGTCCAAAAGCGAAATGGTGTTAAGATATTCCTCGCCTTACAGTAATTATGAAAAAGAGAAAGTAAGTGATGTGTAAATGTATTTGAAGCCGGACTCTCATTCTGTGTCAGTGGAGGATTTGAAAGTGGCGCCAACCGCTCTGCTCCTCAGCTCCCCACACAGCCGTCACACACACACAAAAAATAAATAGAAATTCAAACGCGCGCGCAGCAATATTTCACGCGTAGCAAAATGTGCCTATCGATCAGCACAATCGATCCCTGTCGTTACTTTTTAATAATATCGCTCCTGTGATTTTTATTTATTTTTTATGTTAAATTAAAATAACCGTCACAGGCTTTTCTAGGCCGCGGTGCAGCACGGGAGATTGTGCAAGGCGGTTGTGTTTTGAATTTCTAACCGGTCTGGAAGAGGGCAGTGTCTCCCCCTGCAGGGGCCTGTGTGTGTGTGTGTGTGTGTGTGTGTGTGTGTGTGTGTGTGTGTGTGTTACTTTAAACATAATACCAGTGTGTGCATGTGCTTAGTTAGGTTTGAAGACATTACATTTTAAGGATATAGACATAGTCAGAAGATATGTAACCTCTCCTTGGTGGTAACCAAAGATTGCAGGGCCCAATTGCAGCCAATATTTCAGAAACACGATTTTTGACTATGCAGCAGTTGTTTTATTTGATCCTCATAAAGTGACTAAATGTCTTATTTTTCACACAGCCTAGGCTACATGTAACAAACTAAAAAACGAGAAAGATGTGAAGAAATAAGGCATCTAGGTTGACATTTACAATGTAACAATGTAAATGTTCTTTTAAATATGACCCCTCAACATGATGATACCAGGCCCACATGTAGTGCTCTTATTTGTTGCAAAATATTTCCGAACCTGATTTCTGTTAAAAATGTAAATTGACACATAGTAACAGGTTTCTGAATCTGCCACATCGGCCAAAATACTTGGAACATGACCTTGCACTGTCCTCAAATAGTAATGATATGCACAATCAGATTAACACATCTGAGCAGACTTAACCCTTTATAACAGGAAAACTCAGGTTAACACTTCATTTCGAACCCAATGAATTACAGATACATGCATAATGCATTACACTGCATGCATCATTTATTATAATAGTTGCCCTGAACCTTCATTACTCACTATAATATAACAGTCATTATAAGTGGTGGATGGCGCATGACACATAGGAAGAGGTAAAAACAATACAACAATATCATAAATGACTAAAATCTTTAACCAAAGACTGAACTCCAAGCTAGAACCATACTCTAAACATAAACGATGATAGCACCTTGTAAACGTAATGCAAGTCTAGTTTCTTACTGTATTTTAATATCTTGTATTGGGACAAGCTGCTTCATTGGAATTGCAGAGATGTAAGAAAAAAAGAACAAATGGTTTGCACAATACTACAGTATACAATGTACTTTATACCAGTGATTCCTAACCAGGGGAACTTGTACCCCAGGAGGTACTTCTTTTAGTGCTAAAGTGTACCTGAATGTTGTGGAGCAACTCAACTAGAGTGAAAAAATAGAAATGATGATTTGATTAAAGGAATATATCAGCAGTAACTCCTTGACACAGGAATTTTAAACAGGTAGCTAAAAGTAATGAATACAAAAATGGTAGACATGAATAGCTAAGTATTGTATAAGTGGCTGAAATGGTTAGCTAACAGTATTGACTAAACAGTCTAAATAATACTATACCAGAGAATTATTGTGTATTTTACATGAAGCTGACTAATAATAATCGTGTACTTTAAGTGCATGAAGCCGAGAATATATGTGCAAACAGTCCAAATAGTTAGCTAAAAGTAATGAATAAATGATAGAAATAAATAGCTAAAAGTATTGCATAAGCAGCTGAAATAGTTAGCTAAAACTACTGACTAAACAGTTAATATAGTTAGCTAAAAGTATTGCATTAGCAGCTGAAATAGTTAGCTAAAACTACTGACTAAACAGTTAATATAGTTAGCTAAAAATATTGCATTAGCAGCTGAAATAGTTTGCTAAAACTACTGACTAAACAGCTGAAATAGTTAGCTTAAAGTATTGCATTTGCAGCTAAAATAGTTAGCTTAAACTACTGACTAAACAGTTAACAAGTTAAGTTAGCAAGTAATGGATACACAGTTGAAACATTCAGCTTTACTCCCAAGTAGTAGTATTGCTGACAAAATCAACCCAAATACTGACAGTTAAGGTGTATCAAAAAATGAGTAGTCTTATACATTTGGAACACATTGGGAATTGATGAAGGGGTATGTGAGTTCATCTGACAGGGCTGTGGTGGTACCTCAGACCAAAAAGGTTGGGAACCACTGTTCTATACTGCAGTATAGAACTACTATCTATTACCAATTTCTTGTTCATCATTCAGCTAACTGTAAATACGCCTGCACTTTCATAGGTTTGGGCTTAAGGACATGTTGCTCAGTCAACCGTTTCTAATACATTTTAAAGCAGGATTTGTAAGCCCGTAAAATCTAAATCCTGAGGGGTTCTCTGGTTGTCTGTGGACAAGTATGTAATTAACATAATACAGCCCATTAGAAAGTATCTTGACATTGTTTCTTTTTCTAGTTTAGTAGTAGTTTGCTTCTTTGGCACCATGTAAAATGTATGCCTGCCTCATGCACATTATGCAGTCTGCCCCAGTGACATTTTTGATATGAACCACCAGAAAACATTCAGAAATCATCAATGATCTAAATAGTTCCAGTAAGAGAATAATGATCTTGAGCAGTTTTAATGCAGCATGTACATGCATAGTACGCATTTCTGTAGCTGGTTGTGTGTGCAGAGAACAAGCTAGATAACTCTGGGTCCCGAAACTCTCCTATAAGCATTATTAATTCAGTGTTTGGTTTGAGGTGATAAGTCAAACGTGGTTCAGTGGCTACATTTGTATTCTCTTCTTTTCAGTTGTTGTGATTGAAAATGGATAGAACAAGATAGTTAGAATGAGAGTATAAATAAATGATAAGCTTGCTTTCGAAGGGCAGCACAGTGGATCTGTGGTTAGCACCGTCATCTCACAGCAACACCAGGGTCTGGATTCAGACCTCTGCCTTGTACTTCCCATGTTCATGTAGGTTTCCTCTGGGTACTCAGGTGTTCCTCAGACATCCAGATGAAGTAGTTTGGAGACTTGGTGTTTGCTGCAATCCTTTCATCTAGAGCCACCAACAGGTAACATTTCCATTTGTCCAACACTTCAGTTTAAGTCAAAGCAAGATTTATTGAAGTGCATTATCACACTAAAATGTATCATATTTCCTAAACAACAATATTAGAATAAGTACTTACACTGTAAGATGCATTAATAGTTCATTAAAAGAAAATAAGAGCATGTAGAATAAGAGAGTGATACAGTAATAACAAAAATGTTACATGCTGGAACAACAGTTAAAGCTACAGTGCGTAGTTTCTGTCTCCCCCATGAGGAATTCTAAGTAATGACAACAAAACTGTTGGCACATCCACATGATACATCCCCTTCCTTGATCGCGGACCACCCCTCCCCCTCCTCCACGCAGTTGCTAGTAGCCAAGGAGGACACGGAGGATTAAACAAACATGATGGACTCTTCAGAAGAGGTCATTATCTTCACTAGATTTTCTGCACGCGAAAGTCGCCGGATGACACAATTTTACTGAGAAATACAGAGAGTTTCGTGGTGCTGATAGTCTTAATTAACTTTGTATCAACTCATTTGGCAATGACTTGAATGTAATGGACGTTCATTAAATATAAAGAAGTTACGCACTAAAGCTTTAAGCAGGATGAGGGTTACAAACATGTCATGAACCAGACAAATAGAATGCTGTGGGCTATACAGTTTTTGGGGTTTTGAGCATAGACAGTATAAAATATGGACGTCTCCTTGACGTCACACATTCTGAAGAGCCAACATGAAGCTCAAAGGTGACGGCTCCTGGTGGCTCCGGCCGTGAACTTTGCAGTGCCTGGCGTCGGCTAATCAAAAAATAGGCAAAGAGGTGGAGTGCGGATGGAGCTGAGGCGACCGAATGAAGCTACTCAGACTATACTTGCCTCCTGTGACGGCACACCCTTAGTTATGCAGAACTTTAATCCTTAAACTTTTACAGTTGTCATGAAGAACTTAGCTAAAGAGACCAAAACTGTTTGTGGATTGACTCCCTTTTGGAGCTAGCCTCAAGTGGCCACTCAGTGAACTGCAGTTTTTAGCACTTCCATATTGGCTTTATTGTCCAGCACCAGAGGTTGCAGCTTGGTTTTGAGTCTGGCATTAAAGGGATACTTCATCGTCATCCGCCGCGTCATCCAACAGATTTCGGCAGACCTCCGCTGCACCGCGGGGAGCTCCTGGTGCCACAGAGGGAAGCCAAACATTGTTTATCTGCCCACACTAAGGTGACACATGGCTGGTTTAAAATAGTATCCCTTTAAAGTTCTCATATTATGCTTTTTGGCTTTTTCCCCTTTCCTTTATTGTGTTATATATCTTTTTTTTGCATGTTATAAGTTTACAAAGTGAAAAAGCCCAAAGTCCACCCCAAGGGGACTTACCATCTCCAACAGAAAACACTGTTCACAAACTGCTCCAAACAGCTCTATTGTAGTCCAGCCTTTACTTCAGAGACAAACATGGTCACTTTGTAACACGTTATAATGCTCGCATAGCTGCTAGCATGGCACGCCCTCATACTCTGCTTCTGACTGGCTAGTAGTCCTTACCTAGGTACTGTCAAGGCACGCCCTCATACTCTGTTTCTGACTGGCTAGTAGTCCTTACCTAGCTACTGAGCATGTGCGACTCCCAACAAAGATGGAATAGAAGTGAGAGGTCTCACTCTGTAGCTAAAACAGAGAGCTCAACACACAGGGTGAAAAGAGGAGCTGCAGCAATGTGTAGTACAACAAAAGTATAGTGTTTTTAAAAAAAAAAAAAAAAATGATGTAAACCTATTCTGATATAACCTCTAAATACACTTTTGAACCTGAAAATGAGCATTATATGAGCACTTTAAAGACTTCTAAGGAAGGAGCTAATCTAATGTATGTGGAAAGACTTTTATAAGGTTAGGACTGTGGAATAGGCTCTCAAATGGGATAACTTTTCATGCATTCTGAAAAGTCATCCAGACAACAAAGAGCATGGAGTGGTTTATACGGTGTAATGAGATCTGAGAGGCATCAAGGCGCTTGCCAGGGTGAGTATTTTGGCGTTTGCTCTGACACTGGCAGTGGAGCTAGATCAGGGGTGGCGAACCTGTGGCTCTTGAGCCGTATGCGGCTCTTTGCCTGCTCCTGTGAGGCTCTTACTGTGTGGCTGGGGGCTGTGTCATTGGTTGATTGTTGTTTTTAACTTTTCTGAAACATACAGTAAAAAAAAAAAACACATTTGAATGCATCTGCCAATACTGCCAATACATTTGCCAATTATTTTAAAATGGAAAATAATGCAGCAGAGTTTTGAGGACAGATTCTGCAACCTGAGGAAAAACAGCGGCCACAGATCACCTTCCTCGTTAACCCTTTCACTGCTGAATCCGACTGTTTGAAAGCCCCTTTAGTGACAAATGAGTGAAAGAGTTCTTCGAGTGGCCACAACCGAGTTCAAGCAAGACCTGAAAAGGATTGTGGATAACAAAGACTGTCAGGTTTCCCACCGAGTCAGTCTAAGTGAGAAAAATAAACTATGAAAACTGCTATGTATTATGACTGTCATCAGATCTGGAAGACACTGTTGCTGTTGTAGTGTGGACGTGCATGTGTTGTGTGGCTTTTTGCTATGGTGCGTTTTTTTTTGTGGCTCTTTATACCTAACTGGTTGGCCACCCCTGAGCTAGATCATGGTTGGCGTGATGGGATCAAATGTTCTGGTTAAGGTTTGGATTCCAGCAGCAGTGTTGTGGCTTTTGACAGATGACTGAGAAAGGCTGGACAAGAGAAAATTACAAAAAAAAAAAAATACAGCTTGGAAGAAATGAATGCATAAATTATAATTAAATTATCTGATCACTACAGAAAAAAAGATGGATTCTGGCTATGTTGCAGAGGTGGTCAAAAACCTGACTAGTTGCTAATACAAAATGTTCATACAAAGTGTGGTCTAAACATGTCTAAAGGCAAAAGTGTTTGACATTTTTCCGAACGGCCACATTTGAAGATGGGGTAAAAAGCCTGTTATCGTAGAGAGGGCAAGATATGATGAATGGTTCAATGGGGATAACAGAGCACACTTTCAGGCAGTGTCCCTTTTGAAGGAATTCATGGTGTTGCACTCGTTTGTAGACACAAAAAGTAAACACACACCTGGCCAATCACTGTGTAAGTAGGTGTGAATGTAGGATTGTCGCTTAAAGAATTGTGAGATGCTTTTACATACGGTATCAGTAAAATATAATCCCTTTTTTATAGCATTTTATTTTGCCATCTGAAAGGTTCTCCAAATAAAGGGGAGGGTATTTATTTTCAAGGCGACAGTAACTGCACCAGCACACTGTCAAGTGAATATTCACAAAACACTTACACGTGGAATGTCACACCATAAATACAATGTAGCTTGCTCAACACAGCTTGTCAGATTGTCTAAAAACCATCTGAAACCCCCTCACCAAACACCATTCTGACAGCGACAATATTTGCAACTTTAACAGCAATTGGCAAGTCTGCAAAGATGGGAAAGTCTGCACGGTTTGAACACCTGTCAAGCTCTATTTTTTTCATCCTTCACAGAACTACTTCAGGCATTTGCTGTGTACGTATACAACAAAGTGCAACAACATGAATGCCTTCGTGGAGAGAAGTCTGTAAGTGTCCGCCGATATTCCCAATTGACTGATCATTGTTCATTGTTCTTCTCTACGACTTTTCTAGTGCAGCCATCCGGAACAGGTAGAAACACTTTTACCTTTAGACGTGTTTGAATGGCACGTTGTACGAACAACTTCTTCTTTCAAGCATTGCCGGGCTTTGAAAAGAAATCAGTGATCCCTTAGTAGTACGTTTACTCTGAAACACATTTTAAATATACACCCTGTAAAACAAAATTACAGATAATCACCATAATGAGGTGTCACATTTGCATTCATGTTTACCCCCAGGATAACTTGTATGTACAAGTATGACTTAGGCACATACAATTAGAAATTAAAGGCATGTAAGGTTTCTTTCCTGGGTCTTCTTTAATCATTGCTTTTGCTACAGTGCTCATACTATATATTATTATTTTTTTCCCCCAGTAAAAGTCAACCTACAGTGCATCTAAAATTCTTTCTTTCATTCCTCATCAAAACATTCATTCAACTATATATCTGATTTTTGCTCTGTTCATGTATGACGGACTGTTGTGAAATGTTTTAGTCTCCTTATTGTCATTTCTGTCTCCCAGCCCTCCCTCCTCTGCATCCTCTCCTTTTCCCATCATCCTCAGTGGCAGTAGAATCCCACCATGTTGTTGGGTGGTGGTGCTTACCGCCTGGCAGCAGTGAGCTCCCCCCTTGTCTTTAGTCAAGAAGTAAAGGAGGGCGTTGAGCCATGCGTTGAACGACGCCAAAGGCCTCGTGATCTTATAGCACATGGAGACCATGGTCATAGTGTGACAGGGGACTCCCTTGGTCACTTTCAGCAGGAGGAAGATGGTTCTAGTAACATGAAAGGGGAAGAAACACAGCACAAAGAGAAGGGTGATGGTGATGATGGTCTTGATAGATTTACGTCTGCGATTGGCATAAGGCGAATGAGCACCAAGGAAAATGGATATCCCTTCATCTCTTTCCAGTGTCCTCGACAGTCCATTGCTTCCTCTTCTTCCTCTTGCAACTATTGCGGGGATATTTCTCTCTCTTCTCTCTATTCCTCCATGTCGTCCCTCTCCTCGACCTCTGCAGGATGAGGGCTGAGAATGCAGAGTCCTAAATATGGTCAGAACAACGTGAGAGTAACACCAAGCAATTATGGAAAAAGGCACAAAAAAGCCCAGCAAATGGAGTATGATGCCATAGGGTATGTAATCAGGAAACTCCTTATCTATGGCATCGTCCCAACAGTTCTGGTACTCCGTAATGACCCCTCCCATGTTACCATAGCTGTCATTACCATTTATCGATGATATCTCATGGATTGGGTTGTCAATGCTGCTTGTATTGCCGCCAAGCCCTCCCAATCTTGTTACATGACCAGTCTGAGCAAACCGGAAGATAGGGCAGGTCAAAGCAAACACTACAATCCAAACCAGGACACATGTGCACTTGACAGCCTTCTTGGTCTCTAGTGTGATGACTTTCATTGGGTGGCAGATACCGAGGTACCTGTGGACAGAGATGCAGGTGAGGAAGAAGATGGAGCAGTAGAGGTTAAAGTAGAAGAGAAAACGGACCAGGCGGCACATGAAGTCCCCAAAGACCCAGCGGTCATGCATAATGTAACTAGCCACAAGGAATGGCAGTGACAGGCCATACATAAAGTCTGTAGAGGCCAGGTTCACCATGTAGATCAGTGAAGCATTCCAGCGTTTGGTCTGGCGGAAGGAACGGTAGAGGATGATAGCGTTCAGGGAGATGCTGAAGAGGAACGTGAAAGAGTAACAGATGGGGAGGAAGATGTATTTGTAGGACTCGTCTATGCTGCAAGATGGAGGTGGAGTGGTGGTGGAGGGAGAGCTAAGTAAGTCATGGAGTACTGAGACACTGATGTTGGGAGGAACTCCACCTGTGGATGACATTGTGATGGATAAAGGGATTTTCATGTGATGGAGAAGTTCAACAAGGCTGTGGCTTGTACGTTTGGGGTTCTGGCAAGCTTCTTCTCTGTCATCCTTATACTCTATTGTTTAATGTTAGTTTTGCATGATCCTGTACAGTAGATTGTTCAGATGATTTCACATGGTCAGATCCGTGAGTAGGTGTTCACCTAGAGATAAAGAGAGAAAATAGTCATTTATCTGTACTTATTTAGGATCTCACTTCAACTGACAGACTATGTCTCAGCTCAACAGTACAATCAGTAGTATTTTACTGTTTCTTTGCACAAAATAACCATATCAGTGGTTGCTTTTCATTGGTTTTGATGATTCAGCTTACAGCTGGTTCAAATTGTCAAGTTAAGTTTTTACCGATGTGAAACCATCTATAGATAAAGTCTATAAATGATTGATTTATGATGATGATACCATCTTGTATGCCATCGGGTCTAACACAAACCAACCAGGCCTTCTCCAGGTTACAGTCTACTTTTGACGACCCCCAGACCTCTTTTATTAATTTAAACCTTGCTCTAACCTACATAGGTTTTAGAGTGGATTTTAATGAGCTTTAAAGGTTCCTCATACCAACTCTGAACCGGGAAAGGCTGGTTTCTGATGTTACGCAATTTGTTTTTCAAATGAACGGCAAAACAAATGGACTTAAAGACACTCATTCCTTTGTATTTTGTAATTTGTCTCTCTTGTAAAAGAGATCTCGATCTCAATGAGACTTCCTGAGTAAATAAAGCCTAACTAAAAATGTGTAATGTGTATTACTGATCAATGACAGATAGTCCTCTACTGTATACTGTTAAAAAGAGATTCCTTAATTTTCCAGTAGTTGTCTTTTGTTTAAATCCCTGTTAAAAAATGGGAAACACGGGAATGTGATAAATGAATCCTCATGACTTTGGTGGTCCCTTAACTTTTATTCTAGCGTCATTTTCAAGTCAAAATTAAAATTGTCCAGTACTTTGGTTCATGACCATCAGCTTTGGCTGTACTTTGCGTGCGGTGCTATGTAGCTAAACATTGTTACGAATGCTAACATGCTAAACTATATAGCGGACATGGTACATATTACCTCATAAACATCAGCATGTCAACACTGTAAGTATACTAGAATGCTGATGTTAGCATTTAGCTCAGAGTATAACCTCTGTCCTCTTGGCTCACATTAAAGGGCAGGAATGGAAAGAAGTAATACCTCCCACTTCCCCCCTCACCTTTGAGTGTTTACTAGAGCTTTTGCACAGTCTGTTTGACCTCCTGTTGTATGCTGCTGATTCTTAGTGCTTGTTTGCCTTCCTGTGTACAAGGGTATGCTGCTGATTCAGTCTCTTCTCACCCCATTAACTCAGCAATAAGTAACCACACTTCCCCTAGGTGTCTCCATGCACCCTTCTGTACATTGGTCTTGCTCTCACTCCATTGGTACTATGACTCATCGGTGCTGTCTTCACAATCCTAATTTTTTTTTTTATGTCCCATATGGATTGGCTACAGCATTATCAAAGTCAACACAAGTAGACAGGATTCAGTCAGGCGATGCTTTAGCTCTCAGTTGAAAGCCTCACTATCAGCTGTAATCCTGCATATTAGGCCGGTGCAACTGTGTGTTTGTGTAATGTTAAGTGAGCCATCCGCAGGTTAAACCACCACCTCACTTCAGAGTTCAACTAAATAAGGGTAATAGGTCAACCAGTAACATGACATATTAACAGTACAACACAAATAGGATGTAAAAGGTCTACGGTCTATAACCTAAACGTGATCTTACAACCTTTTGTTTGTTTTAAGTTGAATGATTCTGACTTAAAAAAACAAGAATACAGCATGACGTTTTAGACCTGCTTTTTGGCGTGTAACTGTTAATGCTAAATGAAATAACCTCCTTTTAATGTAGTAAACCCTTCAGACAACCATTTGCATCAGGAAGTGTTCCCTTTTAACTACAAATGCGGACTATTTTTGAAGGAATGATACAAACTTTTAGTTTTTTTGGATGTCTAGCAGACTCTTTTAAAAAGTTGCTCAAGTTGCGTAATTCGTTGCAGTGAACATCAAGTCTGCTTCAGTTTCTATCAGTGTTACATTATCATATGCAGTGGTGGAAAAAGTATTCAGATTCTTTACTTACGTAAAAGTACTAATACCACATTGTAAAAAATACTCTATTAAGTAAAATAAGTTAAAGTCCTAAAGTAAGTAAAAGTAAGTAAGTATCATCAGACAGTTCTGTCAATGAACTAGGTGTTTAATGGTCTAATCATATCAGCTGTACTTGTAGGCCTATATATTGTTGGGTAGTTTAATTTAAGATAAAACATCGTATTTTATAAACTGCATGTGTTTTGTGTGCTAAACACTAAAGCTGTCAGATGAATGTAGTGGAGTAAAAAGTACAATATTTCTCTCTGAAATGTAGCGGAGTAGAAGCTGAAAGTGGCATGAAAAGAAAAGACTCAAGTGAACTACAAGCACTTTAAATGTGTACTTAAGTACAGTACTTGAATAAATGTACTTACTTACACCAATGATCGTATGATAATGAAGTCAAAATGGAGATTGAAAAGTAGCACTGCATTACCTCTTAATGACAATGTTACTTTGACAAACTTGAACGTGCACTTGATGTTTACTGTGAGGGATTACGTACCTCAAGCAACGTTTTCAGAGTCTGCTAATAGATTTTTATACTGTAGAAAAATGAATGGAAGCCAATATATGTTTTGCATGTTTTAGCCCATTAACTAATAACAAATTAACAAACTATTAACAAATAATGCATCCATTACATTACAGCTAACCATTTAGCCAACAATGGTGCACTATTTTAGACATGTAAATAATTTTTTTTCTACCATTCCAGGCCTCCATTGGCTACCATTCATTTTTATACATTGGGAAAATGTGTTCGGAGAGTGCAGTGATAAGACTAGGCTCTGTTGTGAGAGCACAGTTTTTCCTTACAGCATGAATATGTGTGAATTTTACAAATAGCGAACGTATATAGCCTGATAGTCAGGTTCAACGGATAGCCGTTGCTGGGATAAAGCCTGACATCTGGCACCTGCTATCGAAGTTTAGTGATAGGACGGTTGTGATTGGTTAAAAAAAAATACAAACAACCAAAGTGTTTCTCTCCCTATCCCAGAATAGATAAGTAGCCAGACCATACTGCAGCACTGACACAGCACTGTGGAGATAGGACAGGCTATCAGATACTAGGCTGAAAGAGACTACTTTATGTTTCTGTCTGACTTGAATAAAAGTCTTTTGAATAAAAATATGAATCACTATGCGTAACAATTTTTCCTTTCGCCTTGCCGCTCTGCTGTCACAGTGATATTTTCCCAGTGCTAGGCCTTTGTGATGCACATACTCACATTAGATTAGAAACCTGGTAAGCTTGCAGAAGATATCTATGGAACTGGGTTTCAATACATGAGATGTTGTAGATATGATAGAAACCTTATTGTTAAAATGAAGTCTTAAATTCAGGTTTGAGACATTTCTGTGATTTCTGTGATACAGACACCTTTTTTTTTTTTAACTTAACAAAATCAATGTCACAATTACTGTTTAGCTAAAGATCCTATCACTGGGAGTGCACATTATTCTTCTCTGGACTGCATGGACACCAAAGCAAAAGAGCTTGTTTTTTTTTCCAGGAGCAGCTAATAGTTTCTGAGAAAACCCACTCCAGCCTAATGTATCATCTGCCTCTGAATTCATATTCAATCTCATTAAGAAATGTTCCAGGGCAGGTTTTTTAAATGTAATTACAGTTAGTTACTAATCTTGAACTGATGTTTAAAAAACAGTTTTACTGCTTTAGAAACACTCTGGAGCAAAAATATCCTCTGTAAAGTCTTGAGAGATGCATTAGGAGTTTTAGTGTTTGTGTATCAAACTCATAAATACCTGCATCACTGCAATCTGCTGTTAGACAAAGAGCTTACCTGTGCCAGCGATGACTTTTACTCCATATGGCTCCTGTTCTGTCGCCCATCGGAATAATCACAAGAAACTACAAAAACATCCGAAAGGCTTTCACTTGCAGACGGTATGTCAGCAGCTTCAAAATACACCTTATTTCCTGAATACTTAAGAAGCTCAGGAAACATCAGCAGGAATCAGCGTCACAGCAGTTTGGGTGATCAGTGAACTTGACAGTTGGACCACCTCAGCTTTTACCTTTTTCTGCTGCTTCTCTGAACAGTCCGAGCAGTTTCTATGGCAATGCAGTCCCTCCCTCTGTCCCTGACTATGTGTCATCCAATTCTTCTTCCCCACTTCACCTTTGTGTGTGTGTGTCCTCTCTTCTCACCTGAGCTGGATGTTTTGCGGCTGATCTCCCTGAGAACACACAGACAGATGAATAGATCCCATCAATACATGTGCATTTATGTACTTCTGAGGCACTTCATTCAGCCCCTGTACACTTAACAGTGATCCTATTTATAGCCTGGTTTGGTTTTGGTGCCCAATAGCGACCCCAAATCCCCAACTTTCCTCCCAATTAAACGTAATCTACACCGTAGCCCAAGTTAGGAAAAAACAACCTAAACTCTTCCCCTAAAATCTATATTCAGTTCCTATCAAATTCCTTTTAACGCCACTAATGTTTTTAATGTGCGAAAAACACGCGTGTGTTCTGTGATTTGACCCTCGGTCTGCTCCGTAGTTTGGGAAATCCGGAAGCGATGCACTGTTGCCAACTTGGTGACTTTCTGGTTAGATTTTTATAGATTTATTTATAAAAGAGACTGAAAGGTGGCCTGGGTAGCTCACCTGGTAGAGCGCACGCCCATATGCAGAGGCTCAGTCCTCGACGCATCAGCCAGTGGTTTGGTTCCAACCTGCGGCCCTTTGCTGCATGTCGTTGCCCTTATCTCTCCCCTTTCAAGTCTAAGCTGTCCCATCAACAATAATGGCCTAAAACTGCACACAAAAAAAAGAATCTTATAAAAGCGACTTAGCGATTATAGCGACTTATTCAGACCATCAGGGAAAAAGTGAAATATATTTCTATTGTAATCCATTCCCCTACATGCAGTCCATTAAGAAGTACTGTAGATCAAGTAAAGTATATAACAGATAAATAATGCGTGATCGCGAGTTACCTATGGAATGACATGCAATATATATATATATATACTGTATAACACTATAAGAAATATATGAACAATTTAGCTACTCGCGGAAGTACGAATCAATGTGTAAAATGTGTCCAGCCAATCCTAAAAATTCTTAACTGAGGAGCAAATTTGACTAATTTAACAACAACCACAACTTACCCAGCAACAGAAACACACACACACCCATGCAATGCATACTTAGCTTCTTCCCCAGAGTCCTTGTGCGTTCTCTTCTTGCAGATTTCCTTGGATTGTGGTGACACCTGGATTGTGGCTGCAGCTGCGTCGGAACACACCGAAGCGACGCCGTCTTGAGCGTACATTCTGCGAAACATAATGGAAAAAAATGAAAACCGGAAATGACTTCTCCAGCCGATAGTAATGGCGGCTTGTTCGAAATACGATGTCGTATTTTACGAAAATAGTTCACTGAAACGTGTTTCTGAAAACATTTTAAGCGAGAAATAGGCCATACAGTTGCTGAATCTGTCTTCATTGCAGATCGACAAAGATCAGTTTAAAAGAAGAGTCCGACTGCCTGCCCTCCGGCCAAGCATGTCAGGTCGGCCAAAATGAAGGCCGACAGCTCCTCCGAGGGACGACAGCACGGAACACACCGAACAGACTCGAGTCACCGACCTCGCCAGACTGTCCAATGGCTGATTATCGGGTTGGTGTGTCAGGGCCATAAAGCATGGCAAAAAAGACCAGGTTTATTAGTTTAACTTATGTTACTATTCTGGTATCTGGTCCCTTGCTATAAATAATGTTGTCTTGTAAGCCCGTTTGGCCTGGGCATATGTTTTTTTAATGCATGACACAATAATAAAATGATTAATTCATTCATATCTACTGCTATAATTATTATGAATCATACTTCTCTGCCCACCAAGAGCTAGCTTCTGTCCGAGGTTTCTGCCTGTTAAAAGTTTTTCCTCGCCGTTATGAGGGGTTGCTCTTGGGGGGGGAATTGTTGGGTCTATAAATTAGTGTGGTCTAGACCTACTCTAATGATAAAGTGTCTGGAGATTACTTCTGTTAAGATTTGACACTATGAATAAAATCAAATTGAATACAAAGAGTTACAGGCAGGTAACCCAGCACATAAACCTGCTCAGTGTAAAGACACTGCTCACACGTTCTTCTCTGAAACTGACTGGACTAATACTTTATTCATTTAAAGGCACATCAATGTTATCAAATGGAAACAAAATGGTCGAACCACCACCAAAATTCAAAACACAGTACTGGAGCGTGCAATTAATCAAGTTAATTGACGTTAAAGTTAATTTCAATACACAGATTAATACAAGCCGACAGCCAATACAATAGTCTGTAAATAAAACAAGGAGTTTAACGGGATCTCGTTTTACATAGAGAATATCTTATATATCTTAACTAATTCAAATTAACGTGATGTTAATCAAGTGGATGTGGAGGCACTGTTGGTTGCACAATTTGCAATGACATTTTAATCTTAAATTAATCTTTAAGGTTAGGGAAGGACTGTGGTCATGGTTATTATAACAATGTCAACACTGACTACTATGAGACAGTGATTACACTGTAAGAAAAAAAAATCCTTAGCAAAACGGATAATGTCCTGCCAGAAAATTACCAGTACCTTTTCAATGAAGTTTACGGACATTTCTGTTAAAGATGCAGTAGGTAAGCCTTATAAAACTAACTTCCTGTCATATTTGCTGAAACTGACCCTATGTTCCAGTAGAACTACATGAAGCAGGTAATTAAAAAAAACATCCGGCTCCTCTGGCACCACCTATAGCCTGTAGTGTGATTTGCAAAAATCCACCGCTCCCTGTTCAGATGCACCAATCAGGGCCAGGGAGGGTGTCTAACTGCGTGTCAATCACTGCTCATGCACAGACATTCTCCCTTGTAGGGGGAGGGGCTTAGGAGACCGTTTTGGGCTTTAGCAGAAAGAGAGGAGGGACTGAGAAGTTGTTGATGTTCAAATTTTTTGGCTAAGTCCTGGATCTTCGCAATCCTACCTACCGCACCTTTAATCCAAAAATGGAACATTCTGTAGATTTACAGTATATCCTTTGTACCTTTAATGGACATTTCTGTTAATCCAAAAATCAAAATACAGAAAACCACCTGTGAAAAATCACTACAGTAAATTCCTTCATATTAACACATAAGTGTCTAAAAGTGTAGATGAAATGATTTGTCTCCAAAATACTAAAAGATGAGAGTACTGTAATGTCTACTCACATCTGTTAAAGCCTGACACACTAAGCTGACCATCAGCTGTGTCGTTGTCTTGTTAAAGGAAAAAAAATACCAGCCACTCTGGCACAATGATGGTATGCTAGTACCTTGTATAAATGCTGTCAAAACAGAATAAAAGCTGATGCTCAAATAATTGCTGGTTTCTAATAAATGCCAGGTAAAAACTCTTGAGTGGGGTAAAATTAACCAGCCCTGTCTCCTAAAAAGTACCTTCCTATACAACTAAACTGCATTCTCGTTTATGTTTTGAGGGAAATGTATTTCCTCCCAGAGATAAAGTGTTTGACGTATCACAAATATGTTTCTAATCAAAGTCCATTTAGAGAGATTGGCGTGGACGGATGGGTCAACCCAGGTGACTGCTGTGTGAAACCAAACGTCAATGTCGAGTTTTTTTTAAACTTACTTATGTAACATACTTCATTTATGTGCGTAACTTAAGCTATAGGTAACAAACATACCCAAACCAACGCTCTTTTCCTAAATCAAAGTACGTAGTAGTAGTTAACCACGTGCTGCGACCGGTTCACAAGGTGCACCTGTCGCTGGCACAAGGACGCATTGAAACAAAGCAGAAAACCTCTGGTGCAGAAAAATTACACCAATGTGGAAGTGCCAAAAAAACTGCAGTTCACAGAGTGGTCACTTGAGGCTGGCTCTAAAAGGGAGTCATACTGCGTTCCTTTTACCTCGGAAGTCGGATCTGGCAATGACGTCACCCCCGAGTTGACCACGTTCCATTAAACAAGTCAACCTCAACGTCAGTTCTCAGCCACTCCCTCCCCCTGATTCTGACTCCCTGTTCGCTGATTGGACTGGTAAAGATTTGGCCAGAGAAAACCCGCGAAAATTAAAATTGAGCACAAGTACGTAGGAGGGCAGAGCCAGGCTAAGATCGGATCCCCTAGACATGGCAACGTGCTTAGGTTTAGGCATGAGGAGGGGGAGATTGGTTAGGGTAAGAATACCAGGGTAAGCCAATCAGAGGCAGACGGACCACAAGAAGGATCCGATTTGGCATCTAATAGGAATCTCTTCAGAAACCTACGGGGGATGTAACAGAGACACATATTTTATACAGTTTACAGTTGAAACAATCGCAATACGGGGGTAGATAACAGGTACGCTTTCTTTTTGTATAGTGTATAGTATTTGCTCAGAGGAAAAATATAAAAAACATGTGCCAAGACTTACACAAAATGAACTGATTTGAATATAAAGATCAAAATATTTTCACTTAGATATAAAAGTTTGGTGAAAAAAAATATATATATTTAATTTGTTGTACGTAAGATCCCATTTAGTTCTTTACAACTCCACCTAAAAAGCCTACACAAAGATACACATGAATAATAATAATAAAAAAAGACATTTTCTGAAATCATCAGAGAACATAACACAAAAGTAGAAAACAGATTGGCAGAATTAGCAGCAGTGGTGGAAGAAGTATTCAGATCCTTTGCTTAAGTAGAAGTACTAATAACACACTGTAAAAATACTCTGTTACAAGTCGAAGTCCTGCGTTGAAATTGTTGAAAAGTATGTAAGTATCACCAGGAAAAAGTACTTAAAGTATTAAAAGTAAAAGTACTCAATGCAGAAAAATCCTCCCATTTTAGAAACTGGAAACCATCCAAACAGTTGTGTGTTTAATGGTCTTGCCTTAAAACCCTCAAATGAGATAAGTATCAGTGTTTGTCTCTCAGTCCACTGATTTGATTGGTCTGGTCACTTTTTATCCGGCTTTAGCATTAACTGGAAGCAGGGGGGAAAAGTGCTCGTCTATTTCTGTCTGCAGTACGAACACGCATCGCTGAGTGGAGATATTTACACACCAAGTCTGAATTAACATGTGACATGTTTGTGTGAAAGCAAGCAGGTGGTTAAATCCTTTCAGTTTCTTTTCTTTCTCGCAAACGAAAACGTTTTTTTTTTTGTATTTCTTCAAACCAATCACAATTGTCTTGGGTGGCGCTAAGCCCCGGATGCAGCGACGGAGCCCTTGCAAAAATAGTTAGCGGAGAGAGCAGAAAGGAGAGGAGAATTCCCTCTCAAATAGGCGGCCAACGGTAGGCTTTTACCAACAGTCTACATCCGGTGGGTCAGGCTGTCTTGTCGTGAATGATCTAATGGTACTTTTCCATATACACGTTTGTTTACACGGCAGGAATCGCCCCGCTTCCCAGCATTGCACGCTAGTGAGCTCGCCTCTAGTAGTTATAAGTTTCTCTTCACTGACCACTGACAGGCATAGAAAACAGGCTCCACCCCCCTACAACTGGGATGGCTACACCTGATTGGACAAATGCTTCACCGGGGGGCTGTCTGCTCCCGGATTTCAAAACCGACCATAATGGCGGCTCGTTTGGAATACCATCTCTTTTTTCCCCCCCGAAAATAGTTCACCGAAATGCGTTACTGAAACATTTTTATACCAGAAATAGGCCATGCAGTTGCTGAATGTGTCTTCATTTCAGAACGACAAGGGCCAGTTTAAAAGATTTTTTTCGGGGGGGTTTTGAGAGACGGCAAGCCGAACTGCCCGCTCCTCATTTGCATAAAGTTGGCTGGATTTAACTTTATGCAAATGAGGAGCCTGCGACTCGGGAAATTACACTGACAATGGACACGTACTGTAAGTCTTCAGCACAAGCTGAGGTCACTGCAACAACAAATAACCTGATGGTTAAAGAGCCCCCTTTATGCTTGTTTTCAGCGTCATATTTATACTCCTGGGGTCGACTAGAATAGGTTTACATGCTTTGATGTTAAACATACATATGGTTTATCATACGGCCCATTGCTGCAGCTCCTGTCTGAAACGCTCTGTCTGAGCTCCTGGCCAGCCTTCCTGAAAAGCCCAGTCTGCTCTGATTGGTCAGCTGGCCCACTCTGTTCTGATTGGTCAACCAAATTCAAACAAGCCACAAGGTGCGCTGTGCTTGCTCAGGCAGCACCAATGGGCAGCACATATGAAAAACTGGACTGGCTTTCTCAATCTGTGACATCACTATTTGAGGAATTTTAAACAGGAATGTGGGCGAGGCGTTTCAGGCAGTTGAGAAAAAGTGCTGTCTGTGGGAGAGAAAGCTCCATTTGGAGTGAAATGGGCTCATACATCAATTACATACTGTACACAAAAAAACTACACACCAAGACGTGAAAAATCCAAAAAAGCATAATAGGGGCTCTTTAAATGTGAGTGACGCTAACAGGAAAAAGCTCTGTAAACAAACGAAAACATGATGATCCAAATTCAAACTCACCATCCTCTCATCCAGTTTGGCTGAGAGATTCCATTACTGACCAGATACACAAAAACAAAATGAAATGTACAAGTGTACAATTCAGACATTTTTCATGTGCAAAATTTATTCAAATAATTGAATGCATTTTTTTTTTTTTGCATTGGAGTTTTGGACCCAGTGTGTAACGGCTTTTAGGATGGTGTGTAAAGGAGGGAACTAAACACTGTAAGGATAAGTCTTCCAGTCTTGCTGCTAAACTGGGTTTAACATGACCCAGACCTTAAACTGCTGTGGACACGCTGGAGATCAAACTGGTACTCATCCAAGAGAAACAAGCGTATTTCCCCAAAAAATGGCAGCGTGCAAGGTTTCAACCAGAAAAGTTGTTAAGCCCGATGGCAAGCGTCTTTGGCCGGGGGCCAGTCACAGACTGATGTAAGCATTAATGTAGAGCCCAATAGTTTCTGTGATAACAGAATCATGGACAGAATCGCGGAATTGAGAATTTCAAAAAGCTATAAGATAGATACCACAGGGCCCTGCATTAGGTCAGTGCTAAAAGCTACAGTGCGTAGTTTTTGTCTCCCCCATGACGCAGGCCTTCCGTGATCACGCACGTGCACACGCCCCAACCCCTCCTCCACGCAGTTGCTAGTAGCCAAGGAGGACACGGAGGATTAAAAAAACATGATGCGACTCTTCAGAAGAGGTCATTATTGGAGTTTCTGTGCGTGAAAGTCGCTGGATGACACAATCTTCTGAACATAGCCATACTGAGAAATCCAGAGAGAGTTGTGGAGCTGATAGTTTTAATTAGCTTTGTAGCAACTCATTTGGCCATGGCTTGAATGTAACAGACGTTCATAATATCAAGCTTACTGGAGATTTTCCAACCGAGCCGCCCCACTGTAACTAGTTTAAAAAAACGTCTTTAAAATACATTACAAAATAATTCCCAGTGGTTTAGGCCTTGTGGGGCACTTTGGCCAGGTGGGCCACCAGGCCTGCAATACAATGGGGGAAACCCTGGCATGTTCCTATGAAGGCCAACATCCACTGCCTGGATGTTGTGTCCAACTCAGTATTAGTTGTTACCTGTACTGTACGGCAACAACGTGAGTTTTACACCACTGCTGGTGGACACTATCCTTTAGTGAGACAACATTTCCCTTATAAATACACAACACAGACAATAACATTGAAAAAATACTATGCAAATGAATGTCATGGTCCTTTTCAGGGAGGGACAGTCTTCACAGTGATTGGCTGGTCAGCCCTGACTGAGATGTTTGCGGAGGCCACTGTGACACCGTCTGACTCACGACAACGTTCACAGACTTGACACTCGTTCAAGTGTTTTGTGGGACAGAGCCACGGGCTCGACGGCGGAACTTCAGGCTCACAGCGATGTCAGGTCCTGAACCTCCAGCAGCATGGCGTCCTGCTCCGTCCTCAGCTGGTCTCGCACCTGCAGGCGGCCCACCAGGTCTGAGCTCAGGTCTGACGGGGACAGATGGAGAAAAAAAGAAACCATCAAGAGGTTCAAAATGCGTTTTTTAAATTAATAGTGTGTGTACATACCTTGGATGGTCTGGCTGAGAGATGTGCAGAGAGCATTCAGGTCCTTAATGCTGAAGTTTTGTAAATCACTGCGCTCCACGTGTCGTCTCTGGACTACAGGATCACTACGAGCTGCAGCCTGAGAGGAGAGAGGACAAAAGGAGAGGAGAGAGGATGCAAGAGAGGAGAGAGAAGGAGAGGATTAAAGGAGGAGAGAGAAGGAGGAAGAGGAGAGAGGATGAAAGGACGGGAGAGAGGAGGAGGATAGGATGCACGGAGAGGAGCAGAGAGGAGAAAAGGAGAGGAGAAAGGATGGAAAGAGAGGTGAGAGAGTGAGAGCATAAAAGGAGAGGAGGAGGATAGAAGACAAAAAGAGGAGCGAGGAGGTGAGAGAGGAGAGAAGGAGAGGATAAAGGAGAGGAGGAGGGTGGAGGACGAGAAAAGATGAGAGAAGAGGATGAAAGGAAAGGAGGAGGAGGAGAGGATGAAAGGATGCAAAGAGAGGAGAGAGGAGGAAGATAAAGGACAAAAAAGAGGAGAGAGAGAAGGTAAGGGAAGAGAACAGGAAAGGATGAAAGGAGAGGATGAAGAAGGAGGAATGGATAGGAGAGAGAATGAGGAAAGGATGAAAGGAGAGGAGAGAGAAGGAGGAAAGGATGAAAGGAGAGAGAAGGAGGAGGAGGAAAGGATGAAAGGAGAGGATAGAGAAGGAGGAAAGGATGAAAGGAGAGAGAAGGAGGAGGAGGAAAGGATGAAAGGAGAGAGAAGGAGGAGGAGGAAAGGATGAAAGGAGAGGATAGAGGAGCTGTGATGAACTGTTTTTGGGAGTGAAAGAGATGAGCAGGATGAGGAGTGTATCTCTCACCAGTGTTTTGTGGTCTGTTCTCAGCCGGTCTCGGAGGTTCCTCAGAGTGTTCCGGAAGCCTCTGGATTTGGGTTTCTCCGGCTTGGCAGCAGGCGGAGGGTTCTTATGGACCTGAACGCTCCCTCTCTTCATCAGCAGGGATGGACAACGGGGCGGGAGGAACGTGGAGAGGACATACGTACATGAGATAAAAAGAGAGTGGCGGGGATTAGCTTCAGAGCGAGTAGCGACTCTAGAGGCATAGTAGGAGAGAAACAAAGTGTCACACAGTGAAGTGTTTGGACACCCTCATAAATAGTTGTGCGACGTGTAAATCAATGTTTTTATTTATTCAGCGTCATTCTTTGGTTTTCGAGAGACGCGCGTCAGGCTACGGCGTAGGGTCCGCATTTCCACGTACCCACATAGGCACCCATGGCGAGGATTTAACGCAGAAGCATAAATTGGCCTTTACCCGTGTGCTGCTGCTTTCCTTCTGGCTGATCTCGCCCTGCTTCTCGTCCTCCTCCTCTTCACTTTCACTGTCGTTGATGAAGCAGAGCTGAAGATTCATCTGGGTCTGCAGGCTGGAGGACACAAAACAGACAGACAGACAGACGGTCTTTATTCACACGTCACCTTCCTATCATTAAAACACAATTTCAGAAGGTACAATGATCACATGTAGGCCGTGTGAAAAGGGGAACCTCAAATAAGCTACTAAAAGCTTTTCGGAGGCGGCCCGATAACAATAAATCATACAACAGAGAATATACAGACACTAAAAACTCAATTCACAAGAGACACAACACTGACAAATACCACAAAATACAAAAAAATTCATTCCAATTACAATAGACTTAAAGGGGACATATGCTGAAAGCTCCGGTTTCAACAGTTTTTTCTACTCTCGGCTAAGAGTTATGCAACTCTAAACTGGCCTTCTATGATTGGTCATCTGCTCCAGGTAGGCAGGACTGGAGTGGTTGTTTTATAAGCCACTGCGGTGTAAACATTGTCCCATGTAGCTACATGCTAACAGCAGTAAAAGATGTCATCTTAGCTGCCAGTGTCGTTAAATTCTCCCTAATTCCGGGTCACATTACTGCTGAAACATTTTCTGTTTGTTATATTTGGTTTGAAAGCCTTCATTTGCCTTATTTTGACTGTATGTAACTATAGTAGCTACATGCTAACATCAGTAAACAATGTCATCTGGGCTGCCAGTGTCATTAAATTCCGATTGGGTAGGGTTTGGTTCAGAAGCCTCTATCTGCGATTTTTGAATGTAGAAAGTGCTGCTCCGTTCCACTACAACCTAACGGTAGCATACTGCTAACTTTTAAGTAGCTACATGCTAACGCGACATAGCCGTTGTCTCGGCCAATGCTGGTCATTTCTCCCTAAATTCCAATTACTTTACTGCTGGGACATGTTTGGCTGTGTAATATTTGGTTTAGAAGCCTTTATTGGTGATCTTTCACAGTACAAACTCTGGTATACGTGCGGTTTAGTGACCCAAATTTCCCATACAATGTCCTTAATTAATTATGAACCTGCTAAACCACCTGTGCTACCCTAACCCCTAACCTGTCTCAAATAAGACCCTCATCATTTTGGACACTCAGATTTTGGAAAATAATTTGGGACATTAAAAGACACAAAGTCTTGCTATATACTCTGTTGCAGTAGCTCCAGCTGATACTAGTGAAACACGGAGCAGCGGCAGGAAGCACGCTGGCCAATCAGAGCAGACTGAGCTTTGTCAGGAGGGGGGGCTTAAAGAGACAGGCACTCCTACAGAGGGTGAATACAGGTGCAGCAGCCATGGGCAGTATGAGAAAGTTTTTTTTTTTAAACATAAAAAAAACGTAAACATGTTCTTGTACAAACACAAAATGCAAGTATAATCCTGAAAATGCTATATAATAGTTGCCCTTTAACACAAGACAAAGACCACTAAATACAGACGATAACAGTACAAATATAACACTTAAAGAATATTCAACAATCATATGTTATAAGCTTTAAAGCTTCAAAAAGGTAGCAACAACAGTGGCTTGGAAAACGTATAGCAGCCCTTCAGGACTGGAGCTGAAGCAACAACACCTCTGTTTAAGTCTCATCATTTGTCAAATATCAAAATGTCAGTTTTAGGCTAACTAATCCATATATCTATATGTTAAGCTAACACACATAACGTCGTCGGACGCAACGTTGGCTTAGTGTCAGGATCCCACAGTCTTCCCATTCTCTCTGCTGATTCCTCACGTCTGTATCCACTTTTGTCTTCATAAAAAGCTCAGTTTTTGGGGTCGGCAGCTTTTTATAAACTTAAGTCACGGGTTATTTACCCTGTTGGTAGTGAATATCACCACACAGCAGCTTTTAAACATTTTTCTGTTGTTTGCTAGCAGACAAAATTGATGAGGAGGCACCTTCACGCAATACAAGTCAATGGAGAGCGGAGAGCTCTTTTCCCCTCCGGTGGGGGCGGGACTTAAATGTGCTCTGTCTCTATGGAGGGAGTCTAGGCTGATAAGGGAATGTTGTGTTCCTGTCGTCTCCTTTTGAAGGCCAGCAGAAACAGGGTAAAGGGGCCTCACACGCATCTTAGCCTATTTCCCAGAGAGAGAGAGAGAGAGACGGAGACTGAACTAGACCAACGAGATTTGGTGGAGCATCTGTGTTTGTGGTGCCTATGTTACGGCGCCATCAATATCTCTGCATAACCAAACTTGACAGCCTCAGCGGGAGATACATGCCGAGAGGCAAAGAGAGAGAGAAAGACTAGAATTTGGGGCGGCACTGCACAATAACACACTGTGGTTTAACTGTACTGTGTCATCCCAATTCTCCTCGCTCCAGATTTCATTAAATGCTTCTGTGCAAGTCATCAAAGTCTCCCATCCTGAAACCTTCTTCATGTATCCACAGTCAAGCTGCTCCTGAGTTTTTTCATAAAAGAGGGGGTTGAGGGTTTAGTAGTCTGGCATTAAGGGCCTGGCCAGTCCACACAACATTCTGGGATGGGAGACAAACGTGCTCTGGTTTATTGCCATTTCTTCAAACCAATCACAATCGCTAACTTCCGGACGGATCCACGGTGCCTCTGCAAAATAGCCTCGGGAAGGAACTTGTTTTGGTGGAACACGTGTACGTTTAAAGGTTGTTTTAGTCGTGCGACAGAAAACTCAGATGGGACAGATAGTCTAGCTAGCTGTCTGGATTTACCCTGCATAGATCTGAGGAGCAGTTAACCATAGTCCTCACAAATTACATTTTTCCCCCCCAATCAACAATGTTTTTTTTTTTTTTTTTTTACAGTGCACCCAGAGCAGCGGCATCCAGCACCTCCCCCTCGTGAAGTCGTGTGTGCATGACACATCGTCAACATTCACTTCAGGCTTGCAGCGTGCTGCTTGTGGTGGTGTGGCTTTCTGGATTATCTGTACTGATCAACCGTAGAAACGCTGCAGCCACACCGCTGTCCCGAACGTCATTTATCAGAGTCTGGCTGTCCACCTTCTCCGCAGCAGTCTCCGCTCGAGTTTATCTTTATAATGAAGTTAATTGGAGCTAACCGGAGCTAACAGCTAAACAGAGCTAATCGTTGCTAACCGAGCCTTCAGTTTGTCTCCGTGCCCGTATCCACGAACTGTATTTATGGACTTGAGCCTGAATAAAACCAGACATTTTACTGGTTGGCTGTAAAAGTTTTAAAACTACAATTCAGAGTTGTTTGGATGACAAATGTATTCAGATGGGGTCTTAATGAATGTAACGCAGACATGTAACGTTATAGTACAAAACGGCGTGTTTAGGATCCCCAAAACACAGATTAAAACCCTTTAAAGAACAAACAATGACCTATAACAAAGAAAATGAACAAGAATTAACTTTAGATAGCCTTAGTCTTTTATGATTCAAAAGGAGTTAGGAGATGGTGTTAACATATGGATCATAGTATAGTTTAATATAGGCCTATATTATATTTGAGCTCTAGGTAATCAGGTATTTTATCTGCTGAACCATAACATTTATTTAACAAACAAAAACAACCAGATTTGATTGACAAAGCACATCAAAGGCTACACTTCATCTGTATCGATCTGTATCATCTTCCAGTGTTGGAAATAGTTCAAATTAGGTTGTTGGGTTTGTTTGTTTTTTTTAAACAAAAAGTTCATAAACGTTGGTTTGACCAGTAAACTGCAGCTTGTAGGGGCTGGAAGCAACCTAAAACAGCGATCCTATCAACAACAATGTTAGTCTTGTGCTTGAGGACTTTGATTTCTTGGGACTCTTTTACACAAACACAACCTCTACAGTCAGATTTGGGCTGGTTGGGCCAAGAGATGATGCTCACCAGATCCAGACGACATCCCACACATGACACCATGCTGGTGAGTAATAGGTCATGAGTGTTATGAGGTAGGTGTGTGTGTGTGTGTGTGTGTGTGTCTGTGGCGTGTGTGTGTGTTTCTGTCTGTGTGTGTCTGTCTCTCTTTCTTTGTGTGTGTGTCTGTGGCGTGTGTGTGTGTGTCTCTGTATGTGTGTGTGTCTGTCTCTCTTTCTGTGTGTGTGTGTGTGTGTGTGTGTGTGTGTGTGTGTCTCTCTTTCTCTGTGTGTGTGTCTCTTTCTGTGTGTGTGTCTGTCTCTCTTTCTCTGTGTGTGTGTCTCTTTCTGTGTGTGTGTGTGTGTGTGTGTGTGTGTGTGTCTCTGTATGTGTATGTGTCTGTCTCTCTTTCTGTGTGTGTGTGTGTGTGCGTCTGTCTGTCTCTCTGTGTGTGTGTGCGTGTGTCTGTCTCTGTGTGTGTGTGTGTATGTATGTGTGTGTGTGTGTGTGTGTGTGTGTGTGTGTGTCTGTGGTGTGTCTGTCTCTTTCTGTGTGTGTGTGTGTGTGTGTGTGTCTCTGTCTGTGCGTGTGTCTGTCGGTCTGTCTCTCTTTCTGTGTGTGTGTGCGTGTGTCTGTCTCTCTGTGTTTGTGTGTGTATGTATATATGTGTGTGTGTGTGTGTGTCTGTATGTGTGTGTGTGTGTCTGTCTCTCTTTGTGTGTCTGTGGTGTGTGTCTGTCTCTTTCTGTGTGTGTGTGTGTGTGTGTGTGTGTGTGCGCGTGTGTGTGGCTGTGTGTGTGTGTGTGTGTGTGTGTGTGTGTATGTGTGTGTGTGTGTGTGTACCGGGAGGTGAGTGCCAGAACGTGGCTGTTGCAGGCGTCGTCTCCGTCCTCGCAGCTCTCGGCTCTCCTCCCTCTGTCCTCCGCCCAGCTCACTGGAGCTCTGCCTCGCTCCAGAGAAACTCCGCTCTGAAAACCCAGCGGGTGTTACAGGGGCAGCAGAGTGGGATACAGAAATTAGGGCTGCAAACATTCATAGATTAGTCGTCAACCATTAAATCAATCTCAAACTATTTTGATAACCAATTAATCGCTTTCAGAGTTGTTTTGTTAATGAAAAAAAAGTCAAAATTCTCTGATTCCAGCGTGTTAAATGTGACTATATTCTAGTTTCTTCTCTCCTCTGTGACAGTAAACTGGATATCTTTGAGTTGTGGACAAAACGAAGACATTTGAGGAAGTCATCTTGGGCTTTGGGAAACACGGATCGACGTTTGTCACCATTTTCTGACATTTTAGAGAGCAAACAACTAATCCATTAATAAAATAATCTACAAAGAAATTAATCGTTCGTTGAAGCCCCTTTTTCCTTTCTTTCATTTCCTTTTTTCATTGGTGTGATTGCCATTTGCTTCTGGGATTTCTTCAGAATGCCTGGACTATAGCCTGTTGACTGTGGTTAGCTAAGGTCAGTGTAGCTCTGTGAGACAGTGGGTCATGTTGATACTGATGACAAACTGGGTCAGGGTAAGGGTTTGACCCGCGTCACTGTGTCGTGTAAACGTCAGTTCCTTTAAAAGCTGTGAGACCAGTGTCAAAGACACACCTGCTGCTGGATGTCCCGTTATCGACTCTGGTCAATTTAGGGCAGCATTAATGATTATTTTCATTGGCTATTAATCTGTCAATTATATTCTCGATTAGTTGTTCGCTCTATAAAATATTCAGAAAACATTCACATTTAAGAAGCTGGAATTTTTTTGTTAACTCAAACCGATTATCAAAATAGTTGGCAATTCATTTAATAGTTGACAACTAATCGATTCATCTTTGCAGCTCTAGATCAATTATTTCTGCGATTTTGTATAATAACCATGGATTGTATCCAACTTTTTTTTTTTCTCCCCCCAGGTGTCAAGTCCACTTGACCCTCGGAGTTTCCCCGACTCAGGGTTACACCCATGTACTCCACCAAAGGTTGGTTGCGTCCGAAATCGCTTACTCTGCACTACGTGCTCAACACGTGTACTATCGTTCCAACATGCTTTCGTGTAAATAAGCAGTAGTGTGTATCTTTCTTGGACACATTAAGCTGTAATTTTCACCGTCACTTCGTCGGAGACGCGTAACCATGGTAACCCCTGCCGATCCCAGTTTTAGCGCCATCGCCAGATAATGCTTAAATTACTGAAAAAGGTAAGCAACTAGACCAACAGTCGCAGTTGATAAAAATCACAGATTTTTATGTGTATGAATGTAAATTAAAGTGTTTTTGACATTACAGAGCTGCCTTGGTTGCTGTCCGCTTTGAACGTGGTTGTTACCCGCATTGCATTGTGGGATGCTTAAGCCGGCGTAGTGTCCAGTGGTTGCATACTGTAATATTTCACCAGAAATAGTATGCAATTCCCGTACTATTAGTTTCATACTAAGATTTCGGACATACTAAAAAATTTCACATGCTGTTTTAGCTACTAAATAGCTAGTAGTTGGTGTGGAATTTCGGACGCAACCTATGACTTTTCCCTGCCAGTGTTCCATTACTGACAATAAAAGTGAGGCTACATTTACAATGCTACATTTTGGTTTTGAAGCAGAGTTTTGAGCCAAAAGCGATCTCCGTGCCCACAAGTGTTTTTAGCCCCAGTAGAAGAACTAATCTCCATTTAAACTAACACGCCCAAACCAAAATATCTCATCAATATTCTCGTATACTGGGCATAAACTGGAGGTAGCATGTATCAGGGTTTCTGCAGGTTTCAACAAGTCAAATTTAAGACTTTTTAAGACCTTTACGAATGAAATTTAAGACCTATGTCACGACATTAAAGTACAACAAAATGCAGAGTCACAAAAGTACTTGCAAAACGTAGCAATGTCAACGTAGCCCGAGTGTTCCCCGGACTGAACACCACTGACCTTTGCCCTCTTCTCCTTATTCTCCTCTTCCTGCTTCTCCAGCTCGGCGATGCGCAGGCTCAGCGCCTCCCAGTGCATGATGGGAAGGCCCAGACTGTCCTCGCCGTAGCCCTCCTGCCAGATCAGCGCCGCACCCTCCGAGTCTTCATCCTCCTCCTCCTCCTCGTCATTGTCAGCCTCTTCATCACTCCTCCTGTCGTCTTCTGCCTCGTTACTCTCCTTCTCTTCCCGCTGTCGCTCCTTCTCTCCCTCCATCTTCTACAGGGGTCGGAACAAGCATTCAGATCCTTTACTTAAGTACTGATAACCACACTGTAAAACATACTCTGTTACAAGTCAAAGTCCTGCATTGAAAATGTTACCTAAGTAAAAGTATGTAAGTATCATCCAGAAAATGTTCTTTTTTCTTATTAGAAGTAAAAGTACTCAATGCAGAAACATCCTCCCATTGTAGAAAGTGTAAAGGATCCAAACAGTTGTGTGTTTAATGGTCTAATCATTTCAGCTGGACTTGTAGGCCGTTATATTGTTGGCTAGTTTACTTTAGAATAAAACATCAGATTGTATAAACTACATGTGTTTTGTGTGCAAACATCTTAGTTTGTAAAGTAACTAAAGATGTCAGATGAATGTAGTAGGGCTGCCACCTCTTAGTCGATTAGTCGACTAATCGGTCGTTTTGGTCTTAGTCGACTAAGATTTCTTTAGTTGATGAGTCATTTTTTATGCTTAATTACTCATTTCCAAGAAACTTATGGGCACATTTCTGGTAAACACAAGACTTAAAGTGGTGCTTTTGCAGGATTAATTGTGGAGAAAGTCAGTTTTACAGATGGTTAATTAACTACATTTATATTGTGCTTTTCTAGTCTTAACCACCTCTCAAAGAGCACAGCTCTGTCGATTACATCAACTAATCGATTAATCGACAAAATCATATAAGTGTTAGTCGACTAAGAATTTCTTTAGTCGAGGACAGCCCTAGAATGTAGTAGAGTAAAAAGTACAATATTTCTCTCTGAAATGTAGCAGAGTAGAAGTAGAAAGTGGCATGAAAAGAAAAGACTCTAAAGTACAATTAGCTCAACATTTGTACTTCAGTACAGTACTTGAGTAAAGTTACTTACTTAGTCACATTCCACCCCTGTCCAAAACTCAAAAAGTGACTGGGGCAGAGCACTCAACATGATGCCCAACGCTTGGAGTGTAAAATGTTGTAAGATTTAAATGATGTCAAAATTAGGAAAAAAAGACGATAGGCTGCCTCGAATCAGGACTGTAGCCACTGGCGCTGACCTCACCACCTCTGTTTCTTTGAATTTTTTAGGAATTTATTGGGGGGGGGACGATTACTTCTGGGAGTCAGACAATAGAGCTGCACGTGAGCTGGGTATCGTTCAAACATTTTTGATACGAGTACCGATACCGTGACTCTGTGAATTTAAGACTTTTTAAAAGGGGAACTGTGCAGTTTTTTATTTTTTTTTTAGCTTAATTTAAAAGTCCTTAACTGAACAGCTTCGGAGTCATTGGAATGGTTATTGGACTTTTTTTTTTTAGTTCAATGGTGCTCGTCTCGCTCCCCCGTGAGCAGAAAAACCACCCTTGCAACTTTGGGCCAGCGGGCCGGCGGCCTCAGCATCAGGAAGTATCGCGTGATATCAGGTCTCGCGATGCAACGAATTGCTTCACGGCGCTGCACTCATACGCCCATTCAACCGACTAGCAAGGTAGCGATGGAGTTTTTCACACTATCGTCATGGCTGAGCCGGCAAAAAAGAAGCAGAAAGCTAGGAAAGCATTGTCGGAGGAACAGAGAAAGAGGAGACGGCAGACTGACCGAGCGAGGAGTCGGACACAAGTAAACATAGGAGCTGCCAAATATGTATTCCGAAGCTGTAGGGGGAGCTGTATAGAGAAACCTGCCAGCAAAAAGCCAGAAAACAGCCAAGAAATGGCCCAAACTGCATAGTGCCCCTTTAAGGCCTAACATTTTTTAAATTTTAAGACTTTTTAAGACCCCGAGGAAACCCTGATAAAGTTGACTTGACTTTGATTAAAACCAATTTTTTTTTTTTTAAACACATTTCCCAAGGTGCGACTGTTTCCAAACTAGGTAGCTTGAAATGTCATACTGTAGCCTAACGCCTTGTTGTAAGACACATAATATTCATGAAACATAAAACAGAATATAACTGATAACACTTTCTGATTTTGGTTCACATTATACATGTCATTTCCTGCTGCCAGTTTTGTGTGGATTAGGAAAAGAGTGGGATCAATGCATCAATATTTTGGAACACAGGAGACAGCAAACCAAAAAAATCCAGACGGTTCTAAAAGTCTTATTGAAATCTGGAAATAGCGCCGAACGGCAGTACAGTGAACGCTGTTGGGGCGGCAGTAGGGAGCGGAGGGTGGCCGCTTCAAGTGACCGTCTCAGATACCCCGTTTACACGTACATGGTTAACAATTCTTTCTAAAAACTCCGGCCAGAGTGGAGATTTTGGAAAACTTTGTTTGCATGTTTGCATGTAAACTGAGACAAACGGAGGTTTAGACAGCCGAGGAAGTGAGGAAGAGAAGAGAGAGGAAGTGATTGGTTGCTGTTGTTGCCATTTTCGGGATTCTGATTAGCTAACGTGGACTCGAGCTTCTCGTTACACCGCCACCTACAGGTTTGGCGTGCTCTTGACGGCATATACGGGTACGTGTAAACGAACACTTCTCTGAAAACCGAAAGCTGTGCACAATGTTATTTTAGAAAACGGAGAGGTTGAAATGTCCGTTTATGAAAATAGCCGGCCACGTGTAAACGTAGCAAGAGTGTGGACTGGTGGCGGGGTGCCAGTTCACCTCCTGGGTGAGGTGATATATTCCAACTTTATCCAGGACTGGATATAGTTGGAATATATCAGATATTGTTGTAATTTACAGGGGGTGGGGATAATCAAAACTGGCCAGGGTAATGAAGTCAAAGAGTTTAAATGCTGTGGCAAGCAAATATTTGTTAAGATGTGCATAATTCCTAAAAAATTAAATTAAAAATTAAAATCACGAAACACATGTAATGTTTTGAATCTGCAGAAAGGTTTTAAACAATACAGCAGATTAATTAATTATATAATAATGATATTTACATGAATAAATACATTTGCATGCAAAAAAGACCCAAATTTCACCAGAATGCAGGAAATGAAGCGTTTGAAATGCTCATGATTTCCTGGGGGACGACGACGGTTATAATGTCCCCCCAATGTTAAAACAAACGTTTTTTCTAGATAGGTGGAGTTCTCAACCCCCCCTAACTGTTGGACCCAAAGTTACGCCCTTGCCTCAACATAACAGTTAAATGAATAGCCTACACAAAATGTCAAATTGTTAGAAAAGAGAAATTTCCTGGCGGTAGTGGAGTTAACGTTACTTGGACTCGTGCCCTCAGTAACGTTAGCTTTTTTTTTAAACCCTGACACAACGGCCCTGCCTAAATTCAAAGGTTGAGACTAGCAGCGTGTGTTTGATAGATGTAGACCTGAGAATAGCGTGTATGTTGCCTACCACACAAAACGGTTATTTTATATTTTTATATATAAGAAGAAAGAAGTAACTTACCACTTTCTCTCAAATAAAAACACAGCTCTGCTGCTCTCGTTGTCGGAGAAGTAGTTGAGAGTTTTGCCACATAACAGCTAGTTAGCTCCGCTCCTTCCTCAACTCCTCCTAGTTATCTTCCCCCGTACCTTCCCTTCCTTTACATCAGGAGTTTCACTCCCTCTGCCTCGGCTTCAACCAACCAAAAAGAAGCGAAAAATGATGTCCACCACCAGAGACGTTCGAGTCTCAGTCTGCACTGTACACGGTGTCTTGGCGGGTCTTGTTTTTTTTGGGGGGGCTATTATTATGCCAAATATCCACTCTTTCTTGGTCCCAACAAACAATGGGCACACAAACTTCAGGAATTTCACGCACAGGAAAAAGTTGGCAATGGGAAATTCAACTCTAGTACTTCCTGTCACTGCCTCCAAAATAAATGCCTTCTTGATAGTTAGCTAACTTAACCTAAACGCAGCTAGCTGACCCCCAGCTGTCCCTTTTGATAATATATTTGGGTCCGTGCGAGCTGATTGCTAGCTGTACTATTAGCCTACAGTGGCTACTTCGTGTAATTTTTTTTCTCACACAACAAGCTGAGCTGTGGGTCAGAGTGACAGAAAAACAGACTTCTTTTCATTTTTAACGGAGGGGGGTAATAACGATTGATAAAGAGTCTTCATCCAACTTCCTACCCCAGTTACACTGTATTGTAGCAAATGCAATACAGCATGTAGCATAGGCTGCTGTAACAATGTAACAAAGTTAAATTGAATGTAGCATGTCGGATGACTGGCCCTAACTGCCAGGCTCCCGTCACATATTCGTTGTTTTTGACTTTATATTGGTGGAAAATGCTATTTGTTTCTTATTTTATACATTATCTGGTTCATGTGATATATTAGGCTAATATAACTACTCCAATTAAGACAAATAGGCATGTGTTAGCCTCTTATTGATAGAGCCTACCCAATTCCCACACATGTGTAGCCTATTCAGTTTATATTATATCAAATCAAATGTGATTGCTTATGGTGGAATTTATAAACCATGGAAAGTATTAGACTTCTAATCATAGTAACATTTGGTAAACTATTTGGACAAATAAAAAATAAAAATAAAAACTCGCAGTGTGTTTCTGGTTGGACCGGATCTGAGCCGTGTTAGCTTGACGCAGTCAGGAGAGGAGCTGGAGGTGTCTTGTTTCACTCGTTTCTGCTCTTCTGTCCAGATTCAAATGTGTGGATTAAACGGTCGGTGGGCTGATCTACAGGGAGGAATCACACTAGGGTTGCACGATATTGACAAAATGTGATATTGCGATATCGATTATGAATATTGCGATATCGATATTAATTTCGATATTTTTAAACATAATGTAAAATTACAGAACTTATGGGAAAACGCATCAAAATAGATTCATAACATGTAAAAAGTTTTCTTACAACACAAGGTTTATTTCAACTGACAGTCATATTGGACTGGTCGAACATGAATAAATAAATAAGGACCATGTCTACAGAACAGGACATGTTTTACTGGTTGGACAGTATTAAAATAAATAAATAAAGAGCATGTCTACAGAACAGGACATATTAGAAACAAAAAAAAAAATATTGCATACTTATCGTGACACTTTCGATATAATATTGCGCAACGTGATATCGCGATAACGATATTGAGTCGATATATCATGCACCCCTAAATGACGGCTCAGGGTCTCTCCATGTAAAAAACTATATCAGAGTTTTAATACTGACATTCAGACATTTTATAACACATTTTATATGTCTGGGACAAATACAAGAGATGGAAATTGAGCGAATTATGAAAAAAATGAATGGCGTTTATTTTCCAACAAGTTCTTGCACGCAGGTGAAAGGTGGCACACACCGCATGCGCACATGTATACGCCCTCCATACGTCATCATACCTGCCGCCTCTTTTTTTTGGTGGAATTTAAGTCACTTCTTAAACCCCTTACTTTAATAAATCATTTGAAAAAAAGCAACAAATGTATAGGCTGTTATAAAAATGTATTTAATGAGCTTCCTTAACACCATATCGGTTATTTATCCTCTATTTTGGTCGTGAACTGAATTTACACATTTCATAGTGTGATTAGTTGTCTATCCTGTTATAATTTGTTATTCTTACAATATGATTTGTTTGCATCCCTCATTTGCTTACTTTTCTACTTCTATCTGATTAGGAATCAGAATTTTTTTTTTTTTTTTTTGTTTATATAGATCCTTTATGTGTATGTATGTTGTGTGATATGTTTGTTTTTGCTCTTTGAAATTGTATTATGTATTATATGTAGCCTTTCTGGCTGTTATTGAAATTGTTGATGAATAAGCTGTTTGTGCCACTTGTGCTATGCCTACAAAGTTGTTGGTTACATGGACTGAACGTTTAGCTTGTGTGTGTATGTGTGTGCTGGTATTGATGTTGATAATGACAGTCTGTTGTTGTTTATATGTTGATCTTGTCATTTTTAAAATTTCTACATTTATAGTCAATTTTACTTGTATTGGGCTAAACCTATATGTATTATTATAATCCTTTTGTCTTTTTAGGTGTGACATTGTACGATCTGTCCAGGGACAGCAGATGTAAAATAGCCTTTTGGCTAATTCTGGCACATTTTACATTTTCATATGTATTATTAGTGTGCATTGTCCCTGTTAAATAAACATGAAATAAATAAATAAATAAAATGTAAAAAAATAAAAATAAAAATAAAATAATAATAATAATTATATATATATATATATATATATATATATATATATATATATGTGTGTGTGTGTGTGTGTGTGTGTGTGTGTGTGTGTGTGTGTGTGTGTGTGTGTGTCCATCTGGTTGTATATAGCCTATAGTACAATTCCAAAATTGTAGGCCTACTTAAAATATAGTCTACTCTATATACTCTAACCCTAAAACCACATTTCTATAGCAGACAATATGACACGCAGGCAGATCTGTTGATTGGTATTCTACACATTTGATCTCAGACTGCTTGGATAAACATTAGACTACACAGGTGAGATGAATGCACATGCAGGGTTCCACGGTTGCTATGTTTGGTCTCCAGGTGCATCATTTATGTGAGGCCGTCATTTAAACAAAAACAAAATCTCACACAGACAAGAGTCAAGACAAAGTGTTTCTCTCAATTTGCACTGGACAATTTCTTCCACATTTCCCCTCCTACTGAGGACTTCTTCCATCCTGACTAAAGCTAAAGCCTCACAGAGACTGACCAAAGCCACACACCAGACCTCCAGCATGGAACATGTGAGATTTGAACCCTTTGAAAGGCTGCAGTGTTTTCTATGTATTTTACCGTCAAGACAAAGTTCACTGACACTGCTAACAGGCTCTGAACAGAGCCATACACCTATCGAGCTGAGCCATATGGGAATATAAAACATAATTTATCACGTATAGGCCTAATATATATATCGTATATATATATAGACTATATAGAATATTATGGAATACTAAGTATATAATATTACGATGGTTTGAAAATAAGCTGATATGGTTATTTACTTAGTTCCTCTAAAATGACTAAAGGGGATTTAAATTTTTCTCATCTGACGAATAATTTGGCAGTTTTTCGCCATTAGTTGCAGGATAAATCCAAATATTCTGTCATTACACAAAGTAGCCCGTAGCTAGGCTACTTTTAAGCACATATCGGTTAAATAGATGCAACAAATTCAAGACAAATGCGTCGGTCTGTTCTCCTCTATACGTCTTTAGAAGTTAAAAGAAAATATTTTTGACATGACAAATAAATATGATAATTAAACGAAGGCTAAAGTTGACTGGGGAACTCATAAGAATGGAGATAAGAGAGGTTTTTCACTCAGGCTGTGATATATAAACTGACACATTTTGTTGATTTTATAATTATGCGTGTCATTTTTTTTTGTCCACGTGGACTCTGACTTCTAATGTAGCCCAGAACAGTTTGATTTTGGTAAAACTTTCAATAAGATAATGAAATGAGCTTTATTGGCGAGAGCGTAGCCTATTTCATAGACGGACACCTGGCTGATCGTATTCAAAACTAAAACTATATGTTTAAACTTCAATTCAGGCTGAACTGATTTTAAATTGATTTTGACTGACTATGGTTTGTTAAAATAGGCTAATGTCTGTGAGCCAAAATGCACATTGCAGGGTTCCATGGTTGCTATGTTTGGTCTCCAGGTGCATCATTTATGTGAGGCCGTCATTTAAACAAAAACAATATCTCACACGGTCAAGAAAAATTGTTTCTCTCAAGTTCCACTCGACAATTTCTTCCACATTTCCCCTCCTACTGAGGACTTCTTCTATCCTGACTAAAGCTAAAGCCTCACAGAGACTGACCAAAGCCACACACCAGACCTCCAGCATGGAACATGTGAGATTTGAACCCTTTGAAAGGCTGCAATGTTGTCTATGTATTTTACTGTCGGGACAAAGTTCACTGACACTGCTAACAGGCTCTGAACAGAGCCATACACCTGTAGATATGAGCCATATGGGAATATAAAACATCATTTATCACGTATAGGCCTAATATATATATCGTATATATATATAGACTATATAGAATATTATGGAATACTATATAATATTACGATGGTTTGAAAATAAGCTGATATGGTTATTTACTTAGTTCCTCTAAAATGACTAAAGGGGATTTAAATTTTTCTCATCTGACGAATAATTTGGCAGTTTTTCGCCATTAGTTGCAGGATAAATCCAAATATTCTGTCATTACACAAAGTAGCCCGTAGCTAGGCTACTTTTAAGCACATATCGGTTAAATAGATGCAACAAATTCAAGACAAATGCGTCGGTCTGTTCTCCTCTATACGTCTTTAGAAGTTAAAAGAAAATATTTTTGACATGACAAATAAATATGATAATTAAACGAAGGCTAAAGTTGACTGGGGAACTCATAAGAATGGAGATAAGAGAGGTTTTTCACTCAGGCTGTGATATATAAACTGACACATTTTGTTGATTTTATAATTATGCGTGTCATTTTTTTTTGTCCACGTGGACTCTGACTTCTAATGTAGCCCAGAACGGTTTGATTTTGGTAAAACTTTCAATAAGATAATGAAATGAGCTTTATTGGCGAGAGCGTAGCCTATTTCATAGACGGACACCTGGCTGATCGTATTCAAAACTAAAACTATATGTTTAAACTTCAATTCAGGCTGAACTGATTTTAAATTGATTTTGACTGACTATGGTTTATTAAAATAGGCTAATGTCTGTGAGCCAAAATGCACATTGCAGGGTTCCATGGTTGCTATGTTTGGTCTCCAGGTGCATCATTTATGTGAGGCCGTCATTTAAACAAAAACAATATCTCACACGGTCAAGAAAAATTGTTTCTCTCAAGTTCCACTCGACAATTTCTTCCACATTTCCCCTCCTACTGAGGACTTCTTCTATCCTGACTAAAGCTAAAGCCTCACAGAGACTGACCAAAGCCACACACCAGACCTCCAGCATGGAACATGTGAGATTTGAACCCTTTGAAAGGCTGCAATGTTGTCTATGTATTTTACTGTCGGGACAAAGTTCACTGACACTGCTAACAGGCTCTGAACAGAGCCATACACCTGTAGATATGAGCCATATGGGAATATAAAACATCATTTATCACGTATAGGCCTAATATATATATCGTATATATATATAGACTATATAGAATATTATGGAATACTATATAATATTACGATGGTTTGAAAATAAGCAGATATGGTTATTTACTTAGTTCCTCTAAAATGACTAAAGGGGATTTAAATTTTTCTCATCTGACGAATAATTTGGCAGTTTTTCGCCATTAGTTGCAGGATAAATCCAAATATTCTGTCATTACACAAAGTAGCCCGTAGCTAGGCTACTTTTAAGCACATATCGGTTAAATAGATGCAACAAATTCAAGACAAATGCGTCGGTCTGTTCTCCTCTATACGTCTTTAGAAGTTAAAAGAAAATATTTTTGACATGACAAATAAATATGATAATTAAACGAAGGCTAAAGTTGACTGGGGAACTCATAAGAATGGAGATAAGAGAGGTTTTTCACTCAGGCTGTGATATATAAACTGACACATTTTGTTGATTTTATAATTATGCGTGTCACTTTTTTTTTGTCCACGTGGACTCTGACTTCTAATGTAGCCCAGAACGGTTTGATTTTGGTAAAACTTTCAATAAGATAATGAAATGAGCTTTATTGGCGAGAGCGTAGCCTATTTCATAGACGGACACCTGGCTGATCGTATTCAAAACTAAAACTATATGTTTAAACTTCAATTCAGGCTGAACTGATTTTAAATTGATTTTGACTGACTATGGTTTATTAAAATAGGCTAATGTCTGTGAGCCAAAATGCACATTGCAGGGTTCCATGGTTGCTATGTTTGGTCTCCAGGTGCATCATTTATGTGAGGCCGTCATTTAAACAAAAACAATATCTCACACGGTCAAGAAAAATTGTTTCTCTCAAGTTCCACTCGACAATTTCTTCCACATTTCCCCTCCTACTGAGGACTTCTTCTATCCTGACTAAAGCTAAAGCCTCACAGAGACTGACCAAAGCCACACACCAGACCTCCAGCATGGAACATGTGAGATTTGAACCCTTTGAAAGGCTGCAATGTTGTCTATGTATTTTACTGTCGGGACAAAGTTCACTGACACTGCTAACAGGCTCTGAACAGAGCCATACACCTGTAGATATGAGCCATATGGGAATATAAAACATCATTTATCACGTATAGGCCTAATATATATATCGTATATATATATAGACTATATAGAATATTATGGAATACTATATAATATTACGATGGTTTGAAAATAAGCAGATATGGTTATTTACTTAGTTCCTCTAAAATGACTAAAGGGGATTTAAATTTTTCTCATCTGACGAATAATTTGGCAGTTTTTCGCCATTAGTTGCAGGATAAATCCAAATATTCTGTCATTACACAAAGTAGCCCGTAGCTAGGCTACTTTTAAGCACATATCGGTTAAATAGATGCAACAAATTCAAGACAAATGCGTCGGTCTGTTCTCCTCTATACGTCTTTAGAAGTTAAAAGAAAATATTTTTGACATGACAAATAAATATGATAATTAAACGAAGGCTAAAGTTGACTGGGGAACTCATAAGAATGGAGATAAGAGAGGTTTTTCACTCAGGCTGTGATATATAAACTGACACATTTTGTTGATTTTATAATTATGCGTGTCACTTTTTTTTTGTCCACGTGGACTCTGACTTCTAATGTAGCCCAGAACGGTTTGATTTTGGTAAAACTTTCAATAAGATAATGAAATGAGCTTTATTGGCGAGAGCGTAGCCTATTTCATAGACGGACACCTGGCTGATCGTATTCAAAACTAAAACTATATGTTTAAACTTCAATTCAGGCTGAACTGATTTTAAATTGATTTTGACTGACTATGGTTTATTAAAATAGGCTAATGTCTGTGAGCCAAAATGCACATTGCAGGGTTCCATGGTTGCTATGTTTGGTCTCCAGGTGCATCATTTATGTGAGGCCGTCATTTAAACAAAAACAATATCTCACACGGTCAAGAAAATTGTTTCTCTCAAGTTCCACTCGACAATTTCTTCCACATTTCCCCTCCTACTGAGGACTTCTTCTATCCTGACTAAAGCTAAAGCCTCACAGAGACTGACCAAAGCCACACACCAGACCTCCAGCATGGAACATGTGAGATTTGAACCCTTTGAAAGGCTGCAATGTTGTCTATGTATTTTACTGTCGGGACAAAGTTCACTGACACTGCTAACAGGCTCTGAACAGAGCCATACACCTGTAGATATGAGCCATATGGGAATATAAAACATCATTTATCACGTATAGGCCTAATATATATCGTATATATATATAGACTATATAGAATATTATGGAATACTATATAATATTACGATGGTTTGAAAATAAGCTGATATGGTTATTTACTTAGTTCCTCTAAAATGACTAAAGGGGATTTAAATTTTTCTCATCTGACGAATAATTTGGCAGTTTTTCGCCATTAGTTGCAGGATAAATCCAAATATTCTGTCATTACACAAAGTAGCCCGTAGCTAGGCTACTTTTAAGCACATATCGGTTAAATAGATGCAACAAATTCAAGACAAATGCGTCGGTCTGTTCTCCTCTATACGTCTTTAGAAGTTAAAAGAAAATATTTTTGACATGACAAATAAATATGATAATTAAACGAAGGCTAAAGTTGACTGGGGAACTCATAAGAATGGAGATAAGAGAGGTTTTTCACTCAGGCTGTGATATATAAACTGACACATTTTGTTGATTTTATAATTATGCGTGTCATTTTTTTTTTGTCCACGTGGACTCTGACTTCTAATGTAGCCCAGAACAGTTTGATTTTGGTAAAACTTTCAATAAGATAATGAAATGAGCTTTATTGGCGAGAGCGTAGCCTATTTCATAGACGGACACCTGGCTGATCGTATTCAAAACTAAAACTATATGTTTAAACTTCAATTCAGGCTGAACTGATTTTAAATTGATTTTGACTGACTATGGTTTATTAAAATAGGCTAATGTCTGTGAGCCAAAATGCACATTGCAGGGTTCCATGGTTGCTATGTTTGGTCTCCAGGTGCATCATTTATGTGAGGCCGTCATTTAAACAAAAACAATATCTCACACGGTCAAGAAATTTTTTTTCTCTCAAGTTCCACTGGACAATTTCTTCCACATTTCCCCTCCTACTGAGGACTTCTTCTATCCTGACTAAAGCTAAAGCCTCACAGAGACTGACCAAAGCCACACACCAGACCTCCAGCATGGAACATGTGAGATTTGAACCCTTTGAAAGGCTGCAGTGTTGTCTATGTATTTTACCGTCGAGACAATGTTCACTGACACTGCTAACAGGCTCTGAACAGAGCCATACACCTGTAGATATGAGCCATATGGGAATATAAAACATAATTTATCACGTATAGAGCAGCAGTTTTCCTCAGATTAGGGTGGCACCTAAATAATAGTTGCAGCTGTCGCCGTGGTCCTGCTCCACGCCCTGCTATGCCCTGCTACACCCTGCTACGTCCTGCAGTGTCCTGCTACGTCCTGCTGTGTCCTGCTACATCCTGCTATGTCCTGCTACGTCCTGCTAAGCCCTGTAACGCCCTTCTACACCATGAACTACTACAGCTACTATTTCTAGTCATAGTTCCATTATCTTTATTGTGACTATTATTGCCACTGTTCATCACATCCCCATCCGGCACCGTCAGACACCGCCTACCAAGAGCCTGGGTCTGTCCGAGGTTTCTCCCTAAAAGGGAGTTCTTCCTCGCCACTGTCGCACTAAATGCTTGCTCTTGGGGGGAATTACTGGAATTGTTGGGTCTTTGTATATTATAGAGTGTGGTCTAGACCTACTCTATCTGTAAAGTGTCTCGAGATAACTCTTGTTATGATTTGATACTATAAATAAAATTGGATTGAATTGAATTGAATATATAGCCTATATAGAATATTATGGAATGCAATATATTATTGTGATGATTTGAAGATAAGCTGAAATATATAAATATTCTGTCATTACACAACATAGCCTGTAGCTAGGCTACTTCTAAGCACATATCGGGAAGATAAATGCAACAAATTCAAGACAACTGCTTCAGTCTGTTCTCAACAAAAGAAGTTTTAAAAAGTGAGAAGAAAATATATTTTCTTTTACCGTCGAGACTTTGATATCACTCAAAGTTCATGGTAAACACGGTAATGGAGTCTGGTGGGTTTGGCGATAGCGATTTCAGCGATTCTTTTTTATGGTAAATAAAAAGGATCTAACTCTTTTACAAATAGGTCTATCTATGTAGGGATCCATTCCATAATGTAGTCAGACACTAATAATCGGAGCCTGTCGGCGGCAAAACGATCACTTCCAGTGGATGGAAACTGAAGGTGCGCAATTACATCACAGCTTGTTTCACCGCTGCCGACTGCAGTAGTCTCGCTTAATACTGGACCAATTTCCTAAATTTTTGTTCCCATCAGTCGCCTTGATACAAAAACGTAGAAAAATAGGGTCCAGGTTGAAAAAAAAAACTCCAGGAGTTGAAATTGGGCCATTGTTGGGTGCTTGTGAAAAGAAAAGTCAGTTTTAAGGGAAAGTTTGAGTTTCTTTTTTTTTTACTTTATTCAATGCCAGATGTTGCAAGACCCTAACTCCAGAAAAAGGAGAATCTCTGCACGCCAGGCAGAGGGTGTGAGGAAGCCTGCAGCCCAGTGTCCATGCTGCAGGGACGACCAGGTGAGACATTTGATTTTCTGATTTTGGACAAAAAAAAACCCCGTTTTAGTCCCAACTTGTTCACAATGTAATCCTCAAGAACTACAGATTTAGACAGTTTTCAAAATGGCAAACACATAGCAGAGGATATCGACAGGGACACAGCGCGGGCCTTCTGTACAGAAATGTTGCACTGCTTATTGGCATTACATTTCAGTAACTGCTTTGGGAACGTGCCTATGTTCCCACAGCCCTATGTTCCTACATTTCTAAGAATTTATTTTTCACTGAAAATTAAGCCCTTTGTTCCCACATTAACACCAACACTAACACTAACCCTAACCCTAACATAGGACTGTGGGAACATAGGGCCTAATTTTAAGAAAAATCTTAGAAATGTTGGAACATAGGGCTGTGGGAACATAGGCCGGTTGGAAAATAGGGCCTAATCTTCAGTGAAAATCTTTTTCTTAGAAATGTGGGAACATAGGGCTGTGGGACCATTGGGCTGTGGGAACAAAGGGCTGACCCCAATTTTTTAGGCTACATCTACAATACTACATTTTGATTTGTAAACCAATAGCTTACGCTTCACGTCCACACTACTCCGGTGTTTCAGAGACCTTAAAATGGAGACATTTCTGGCTTTTTTAAATTCTTTTTTATAATTTCGCGATTCCGTCCATTATTATGTATCGCTGAAGCTATCTATATTAATGCTGCCATCAGTCTTGGACTGGCCTCAGCTGGGCCCTCGTCGAACAAAGACGTCTTGCCACCAGGCCTAACAACTTTTCAAGGGGAAACCCTGTATTTGCACAAGTACATTTACAAAATTTGCACATGTTTATAATATAATGTAATTTGCAATATTTCTGATTCTGTAAATAATGTGGGTAATGTTAATAATGTTTTTTTTTGATTATCTACCGTGTATGTGCACTGTTTGTTCGAAAGCAATGACCTACATTTGGTTACACATGTGCCTGCACATTGTTTCAATCAAATTAAATTGACTTGGCTCTCCCCAGGTGCCGCATTTAAAGCGAAAGCGCCCGCACTCTGCTGCCCAAGGCGACCGTCCCCAGAAGAGGAAGCGGACTTCCGTGGCCCGCCCTCCCAAACCCTCTGCTTGGAATCCAGCGTCGGAGGTGTCGAACTGGGGTCCTTCTCCCCAGCCTTCCACCCCAGCTGTTGACATCGCAGGGTTATTGGATTTGGTCCCAACGCTTGAGGCCACCATCTCGCCAGCTGACCTGCCGGTGGCGTCAACCGTGGCCCCCAGCCTCCAGCCCTCTGCTGCTCCGCTGCACTGCGACGAGCCTCTGAAGATACACAACCGCTCTGTGGAAGAGTACCAGCAGATCTACCATGAGGTTGTAGATGATATGCTGAGGTATGTTTGGGTCAAAGAGCAGGACTCTTTCAAATCTACCACTCAATGTTTCCATAGCAGGGTTTTCCCTTGCCATTATAAGGTTTGACCACAGAGACCTAAAACAACCCCAAAGAAAACAACAATGACCAAAAAGTGACACAACATGCTTACAAAGAGATGCAAAAACCTTTTTTTTAAGTTGAAAAATGTAACATTTTCTCAATGAAGTACGCCTAAACCCCCTGCCAAATACATGCACCTTTGTCTTCCACAAACCTTTTCAATCACACGTTGTTTTCATAATGTTTTCATTGCTGTTTCTTCCGCTCCTCGCAGGTACAAGAGCGGCCAGCTGCGTCCGTACAGTCTAGATCTGGGGCGTCGCATCAAGCAGAGGCTGTGGGAGAGACTGGACTGTCCCACGTTCAGCGAGACGGTCGCTGAAGACGGCCGGGTGCATGTGGACGTTTCCTACGGGGTCGGAGTCCACCCTCCTCTTTATGATGTGGACATTTCAGGAGAACCCGAGCCCGAGACGCCCCCAAAGAAAAGAGTTATTGTTATAGTTCAATGAGATCAAATCTGTACATAATGTTGGAGATTCAGTTTAAATATCGTAGTTTTAAGGTTAAGTAATGTAGTTTTAAGTTAAGTATTGTAGTTTTAAGTTAAGTATAGTAGTTGTAAGTTAAGTATTGTAGTTGTAAGTTAAGTATAGTAGTTGTAAGTTAAGTATTGTAGTTGTAAGTTAAGTATTGTAGTTGTAAGTTAAGTATAGTAGTTGTAAGTTAAGTATAGTAGTTGTAAGTTAAGTATAGTAGTTGTAAGTTAAGTATTGTAGTTGTAAGTTAAGTATAGTAGTTGTAAGTTAAGTATAGTAGTTGTAAGTTAAGTATAGTAGTTGTAAGTTAAGTATAGTAGTTGTAAGTTAAGTATAGTAGTTGTAAGTTAAGTATTGTAGTTGTAAGTTAAGTATAGTAGTTGTAAGTTAAGTATAGTAGTTGTAAGTTAAGTATAGTAGTTGTAAGTTAAGTATTGTAGTTGTAAGTTAAGTATAGTAGTTGTAAGTTAAGTATTGTAGTTGTAAGTTAAGTATTGTAGTTGTAAGTTAAGTATAGTAGTTGTAAGTTAAGTATAGTAGTTGTAAGTTAAGTATAGTAGTTGTAAGTTAAGTATAGTAGTTGTAAGTTAAGTATAGTAGTTGTAAGTTAAGTATTGTAGTTGTAAGTTAAGTATTGTAGTTGTAAGTTAAGTATAGTAGTTGTAAGTTAAGTATAGTAGTTGTAAGTTAAGTATTGTAGTTGTAAGTTAAGTATAGTAGTTGTAAGTTAAGTATTGTAGTTGTAAGTTAAGTATTGTAGTTGTAAGTTAAGTATAGTAGTTGTAAGTTAAGTATAGTAGTTGTAAGTTAAGTATAGTAGTTGTAAGTTAAGTATAGTAGTTGTAAGTTAAGTATAGTAGTTGTAAGTTAAGTATCGTAGTTGTAAGTTAAGTATAGTAGTTGTAAGTTAAGTATAGTAGTTGTAAGTTAAGTATCGTAGTTGTAAGTTAAGTATAGTAGTTGTAAGTTAAGTATTGTAGTTGTAAGTTAAGTATAGTAGTTGTAAGTTAAGTATAGTAGTTGTAAGTTAAGTATTGTAGTTGTAAGTTAAGTATTGTAGTTTTAAGTTAAGTATAGTAGTTGTAAGTTAAGTATAGTAGTTGTAAGTTAAGTATAGTAGTTGTAAGTTAAGTATTGTAGTTGTAAGTTAAGTATTGTAGTTTTAAGTTAAGTATAGTAGTTGCAAGTTAAGTATTGTAGTTGTAAGTTAAGTATTGTAGTTGTAAGTTAAGTATAGTAGTTGTAAGTTAAGTATAGTAGTTGTAAGTTAAGTATAGTAGTTGTAAGTTAAGTATTGTAGTTGTAAGTTAAGTATAGTAGTTGTAAGTTAAGTATAGTAGTTGTAAGTTAAGTATTGTAGTTGTAAGTTAAGTATAGTAGTTGTAAGTTAAGTATTGTAGTTGTAAGTTAAGTATTGTAGTTGTAAGTTAAGTATAGTAGTTGTAAGTTAAGTATAGTAGTTGTAAGTTAAGTATAGTAGTTGTAAGTTAAGTATAGTAGTTGTAAGTTAAGTATAGTAGTTGTAAGTTAAGTATAGTAGTTGTAAGTTAAGTATTGTAGTTGTAAGTTAAGTATCGTAGTTGTAAGTTAAGTATAGTAGTTGTAAGTTAAGTATAGTAGTTGTAAGTTAAGTATAGTAGTTGTAAGTTAAGTATCGTAGTTGTAAGTTAAGTATAGTAGTTGTAAGTTAAGTATAGTAGTTGTAAGTTAAGTATCGTAGTTGTAAGTTAAGTATAGTAGTTGTAAGTTAAGTATTGTAGTTGTAAGTTAAGTATAGTAGTTGTAAGTTAAGTATAGTAGTTGTAAGTTAAGTATTGTAGTTGTAAGTTAAGTATTGTAGTTTTAAGTTAAGTATAGTAGTTGTAAGTTAAGTATAGTAGTTGTAAGTTAAGTATAGTAGTTGTAAGTTAAGTATTGTAGTTGTAAGTTAAGTATAGTAGTTGTAAGTTAAGTATAGTAGTTGTAAGTTAAGTATAGTAGTTGTAAGTTAAGTATCGTAGTTGTAAGTTAAGTATAGTAGTTGTAAGTTAAGTATAGTAGTTGTAAGTTAAGTATCGTAGTTGTAAGTTAAGTATAGTAGTTGTAAGTTAAGTATTGTAGTTGTAAGTTAAGTATAGTAGTTGTAAGTTAAGTATAGTAGTTGTAAGTTAAGTATTGTAGTTGTAAGTTAAGTATTGTAGTTTTAAGTTAAGTATAGTAGTTGTAAGTTAAGTATAGTAGTTGTAAGTTAAGTATAGTAGTTGTAAGTTAAGTATTGTAGTTGTAAGTTAAGTATTGTAGTTTTAAGTTAAGTATAGTAGTTGCAAGTTAAGTATTGTAGTTGTAAGTTAAGTATTGTAGTTGTAAGTTAAGTATAGTAGTTGTAAGTTAAGTATAGTAGTTGTAAGTTAAGTATAGTAGTTGTAAGTTAAGTATTGTAGTTGTAAGTTAAGTATAGTAGTTGTAAGTTAAGTATAGTAGTTGTAAGTTAAGTATAGTAGTTGTAAGTTAAGTATTGTAGTTGTAAGTTAAGTATAGTAGTTGTAAGTTAAGTATAGTAGTTGTAAGTTAAGTATAGTAGTTGTAAGTTAAGTATTGTAGTTGTAAGTTAAGTATAGTAGTTGTAAGTTAAGTATTGTAGTTGTAAGTTAAGTATTGTAGTTGTAAGTTAAGTATAGTAGTTGTAAGTTAAGTATAGTAGTTGTAAGTTAAGTATAGTAGTTGTAAGTTAAGTATAGTAGTTGTAAGTTAAGTATAGTAGTTGTAAGTTAAGTATTGTAGTTGTAAGTTAAGTATCGTAGTTGTAAGTTAAGTATAGTAGTTGTAAGTTAAGTATAGTAGTTGTAAGTTAAGTATAGTAGTTGTAAGTTAAGTATCGTAGTTGTAAGTTAAGTATAGTAGTTGTAAGTTAAGTATAGTAGTTGTAAGTTAAGTATCGTAGTTGTAAGTTAAGTATAGTAGTTGTAAGTTAAGTATTGTAGTTGTAAGTTAAGTATAGTAGTTGTAAGTTAAGTATAGTAGTTGTAAGTTAAGTATTGTAGTTGTAAGTTAAGTATTGTAGTTTTAAGTTAAGTATAGTAGTTGTAAGTTAAGTATAGTAGTTGTAAGTTAAGTATTGTAGTTGTAAGTTAAGTATTGTAGTTTTAAGTTAAGTATAGTAGTTGCAAGTTAAGTATTGTAGTTGTAAGTTAAGTATTGTAGTTTTAAGTTAAGTATAGTAGTTGTAAGTTAAGTATAGTAGTTGTAAGTTAAGTATTGTAGTTGTAAGTTAAGTATTGTAGTTTTAAGTTAAGTATTGTAGTTTTAAGTTAAGTATAGTAGTTGTAAGTTAAGTATAGTAGTTGTAAGTTAAGTATCGTAGTTGTAAGTTAAGTATAGTAGTTGTAAGTTAAGTATAGTAGTTGTAAGTTAAGTATTGTAGTTGTAAGTTAAGTATTGTAGTTTTAAGTTAAGTATAGTAGTTGTAAGTTAAGTATAGTAGTTGTAAGTTAAGTATAGTAGTTGTAAGTTAAGTATCGTAGTTGTAAGTTAAGTATAGTAGTTGTAAGTTAAGTATAGTAGTTGTAAGTTAAGTATAGTAGTTGTAAGTTAAGTATTGTAGTTGTAAGTTAAGTATAGTAGTTGTAAGTTAAGTATAGTAGTTGTAAGTTAAGTATTGTAGTTGTAAGTTAAGTATTGTAGTTTTAAGTTAAGTATAGTAGTTGTAAGTTAAGTATAGTAGTTGTAAGTTAAGTATAGTAGTTGTAAGTTAAGTATTGTAGTTGTAAGTTAAGTATTGTAGTTTTAAGTTAAGTATAGTAGTTGTAAGTTAAGTATTGTAGTTGTAAGTTAAGTATTGTAGTTTTAAGTTAAGTATAGCAGTTGTAAGTTAAGTATAGTAGTTGTAAGTTAAGTATTGTAGTTGTAAGTTAAGTATTGTAGTTTTAAGTTAAGTATTGTAGTTTTAAGTTAAGTATAGTAGTTGTAAGTTAAGTATAGTAGTTGTAAGTTAAGTATCGTAGTTGTAAGTTAAGTATAGTAGTTGTAAGTTAAGTATAGTAGTTGTAAGTTAAGTATTGTAGTTGTAAGTTAAGTATTGTAGTTTTAAGTTAAGTATAGTAGTTGTAAGTTAAGTATAGTAGTTGTAAGTTAAGTATTGTAGTTGTAAGTTAAGTATCGTAGTTGTAAGTTAAGTATCGTAGTTGTAAGTTAAGTATCGTAGTTTTAAGTTAAGTATAGTAGTTGTAAGTTAAGTATAGTAGTTGTAAGTTAAGTATAGTAGTTGTAAGTTAAGTATTGTAGTTGTAAGTTAAGTATCGTAGTTGTAAGTTAAGTATCGTAGTTGTAAGTTAAGTATCGTAGTTGTAAGTTAAGTATAGTAGTTGTAAGTTAAGTATTGTAGTTGTAAGTTAAGTATAGTAGTTGTAAGTTAAGTATTGTAGGTTCATAATTGTATTTAGAGGTTATATCAGAATAGGTTTACATGGTTTATTTTTCAAAAAACACCATATTTTTGTTGTAGGCTACTACACATTGCTGCAGCTCCTCTTTTCACCCTGTGTGTTGAGCTCGGTGTCTTAGCTACAGAGTGAGACATCTCACTTCGGTTCCTATCTTTGTTGGGAGTCGCACATGCTTAGTACCTAGGTAAGGACTACTAGCCAGTCAGAAGCAGAGTATGAGGGCGTGCCATGCTAGCAGCTAGGCGAGCATTATAACGTGTGTTCCAAAGTGACCACGTTTGTCTCTGAAGTAAAGGCTGGACTACAATAGAGCTGTTTGGAGCAGTTTGTGAACAGTGTTTTCTGTTGGAGATGGTAAGTCCCTTTGGGGTGAACTTTGGGCTTTTTCACTTTGTAAACCTATAACATGCACAAACAAGATATATAACACAATAAAGGAAAGGGAAAAAGCCAAAAAGCATAATATGAGCACTTTAAATAAATGCAAACCACCCAGAGAGTTGTTTTTCTCCTATCCCAGAATGCATCTGTGGTGTAGCCAGACCTATCTCCACAGCACTGTGGAGATAGGTCTGGCAATGCGACACTAAACCTCTGCCTACAGCCTTTTTTTTTCAGAAACCTGCGCTGCTGCCTCCACCTAGCTATCAGGCCAGATAACTCCACCCAGAGCCTCCACCTACAGCCTCTTCCAGCAACCTGCACCCCCGCCTCTTATCTTAGTTCCATGCACATGCCGAAGTGGAAGAGCAGGGGCCAAAGACACATTGGTAAATATACCTCTTATATCAGTGTTTCTCAAAGTTTACCAGACCAAGGACCACTTACCTTTTATCAAAAAAACCTTACGGAGCACCTAACTGCCAAAATATTCCCAAAAAAACAATAGGCATCCTACTTCAACACTATATTACAAATCACAGCCAGATTGAATGACAGTTTTACAACACTTACAGTGGTGGACTGTAACTAAGTACAGTTACTCAAGTACTGTACTTACCTACAGATGTTGAGGTACTTGTACTTTACTTGAGTCTTTTCTTTTTGATGCCACTTTCTACTTCTACTCCGCTACATTTCAGAGTGAAATATTGTACGTCTCCGCCCATCACTCACCCTCTCTGCTGCCGAAACTGTGATTCACGCCTTGATCACTTCCAGAATCGACTACTGCAACAGCATCCTCTACGGTTCACCTGCAAAAGCCTTAAAATAAACTCCAATACATCCACAGCTCTGCTGCCCGTCTCCTCACCCACACCCGGTCCCGTCCTTCAGAACCTCCACTGGCTCCATGTTTCCCAACGCATCCAGTTTAAAGTCCTCCTCCTCAGCCACAAAGCCCTCCATAACCAGGCTCCTTCCTACCCCCCCACCGTAACCTCCGCTCCTCTGATGCAAACCTCCTCTCCCCACCACTCAGGACCAAGCACCGTACCTGGGGCGACTGAGCTTTCACCATTGCAGACCCCTCCCTCTGGAACTCCCTACCCACACACATCCATGTGTTAGTTTTATTGCTTATCTGTTTTTAATGTGCTATATGTGTATTTGCGTACCATGTGAAGTGCTATATAAATAAAATGTATTATTATTACTATTATTATTACTTGTTACTCCACTACATTCATCTGTCAGCTTTAGTTACTTTACAAATTAAGATGTTTGCACACAAAACACATGTAGTTTATAAAATCTGATGTTTTATTATAAAGTAAACTAGCCAACAATATAACGGCCTACAAGTCCAGCTGAGATGATTAGACCATTACACACACAACTGTTTGGATCCTTTACACTTTCTACAATGGATGTTTCTGCATTGAGTCTTCAGCCTTGATTTAAAAGAAATGAGAGTTGCAGTGGACCTGTAGTTTTCTGGGAGTTTGTTCCAGATATGTGGAGGATAGAAACTGAACGCTGCTTCTCAGTCTTTAGTTGTGACTCTGGGGACAGAAAGCAGAGCTGACCCAGACCACCAGAGAGGTCTGGGTGGTTCACAGTGTAGCAGCAGATCAGAAATGTATTTTGGCCCTAAACCATTTAGTGATTTTTTTTTAATACTTTAAGTACATTTTCCAGATAATACTTACATACTTTTACTTAAGTAACAGGAAGGTCTGGCAATGCGAGACTAGCAAGCCATTAATAAAGGAACTTGAGTTTCCGGAGTTGTATAATAATACAATATAATAAGAGCTATGGTCTCATGAAAGCCACCACAGCGAGTATACTAGATGACAGAGAGCAAAATGATTTGTGCAGTGTTCAATACAATACAAAAACATGAATCTTCAGTTGCTCTAGTCTAGATACACAGATTGGACACTAGGTGGCAGCATGGAACTACTATCAGTAAAGCAAAGGACAAACCTTGTGATATTACCCCTGGAAACATGAGTTTGTTTCCCATTTTCCTTCACGTGTCCCTCATCCTTCAACGTACCTCATTATTCATGACAAAAAATGAAAAAATAGTCATGGCAAGTCTCATATTGATCACTTAGTACATCATGAAGTTGACATGGTATCTCATCTTTTTCACCTACCAATTACTTTTCATCTGCTTTGTTTCTTTTCATCATGTGGGAATGGGCTTCCACAGAACATCAACTCATGTAATGGAGTTCAGTACTCAGCAGTACTGAGTACCGGCACTTCTGATTTTTGTCCACATGAGTACCCTTACTTCTAATTGTTATTAACAGTATTATTAATAGGTTGACATTTATACCAAAATAGGCTATGTACATCACAATTTATTGGGAACAACCAAGCAATTCTATGTAAAATACGGCTGGGTTCTTCCGATTCAAATCAATCTTCATTTGAATGATCTGATATCGATTCATAAAGTCCCGAGATTTTTTAAGAGGCTCAGTTTTTAAAGCTAGAGTGAAGATATTAGGGTCATATGAAACTAGACGATCTAAGGAACCCATGCCGTGCTAAGAAAACGCTCCAAAGTTAAACGTAATTTTGGCAAAGGGAAAAACTGCCATGGCCATTTTCACTGATGTCTGGTTTTAGGTTTTCGTCTCAGCATCACACCCTCTGTACTAACGAAAGCACTTTCTTCTGTATGTAACTGATTTGGGGTCAATTCTTAACGACAACATTAATATTTTTGGGTTAGAGGGGTCCTTGTAGAGATGTTCCGGTACCGATACCAGTATCGGAAAAGCCTCCGATACTGCCTAAAACGCTGGTATCGGTATTGGATAGAACTGGAGTTTATGCACCGATACAACGTAATTTAGCCCCGAACAAAATCTACTTTAAGTTTAAGTTTTAAGTTTATTGATGTTCTTTTTACCGTTATGACTGACTGTCAAATTGCATAAAAAAATAAAGTTTTATGGCGTTCATTGTTTGTAGGTTTTTCACAAAAAGTTTAACCTGAGCCAGGCCGTACAACAGAGATAGAAATCATATCGCATCCATACAGGGATAGTAGTGTACAGCTGTTAAAACATAAGAAAATATATGACACACTGGTATGGGATCAGTATTCAGTATCGGCCGATACGCAAGTTCAGGTATCGGAATCGGTATCAGGAAGCAAAAAGTGGTTTTGGACCATTTCTAGTTCCTTGTACAGCATTAGTTTTCTCAGAATCTCATTCATATCCGAGCAAAATTGGTTTTGTAAGTGAAATATCCCCTATCGAATCGATATTGTGAATCGGAATTGAATCAATTTGGGAAATCAGTGGCGGACCCAGTCCTAGTGTAAAATGGGACATTCAGCACCCCCATATAGCCGGAATGGAACGATCCACATTTTCAGACACTGCGACGATTTGACCGTGAGATTGGTCGAATCCAACCTGTTTTCACTCCCAACTCTTCACATACTGACGCTTATTATGTACGAGTTGTGTTATGTTATGTTATGTTACGACGTAGTATGAAGAGCGACAACGCCAGTGAGTGGTATGAAAGGGGTGGATGGGTCAAACAACACAGGATTTTCACCCAGGAGACCAGGGTTCGTGCGTTCTTGTCCCGCGTGTCACTGAAACGTACATTTTATAACTCACCCACCATCTTTTCCTAACCCTAACTGTCCCGTTCTTGTGGCGCGTGTCAGTTAAACATACGTTCCAACCCTAAGCGTCAAAAAGTGACGCCAAGAGACCCGACCAAGCGAGTCTAAATATGACGCCAAAGGAGACTTTTTGCGTCAATAACAAAAACCAAGCGTCGCTTTTTGACGCGCTTGGAGGGAGAACGGGAGAATAGTCGAATCAGGCTCTTTAGATCGAATCTTCAAATACTCGCCCATTCAGGGTCACCCCTACAAGATATACATTTGAATATAAATATATCCAAGACACATTCAATGATCATGTCATGCAACTGTTGAATACCGGCAACATTTTTTTTACTTTCTTTATTAGGCACTGATAATGATCACTTCACTTTGTGTGGGAGTGATGGAAGAAGGAAACACTGTAATGTAGTCCTACACTAGACTCCGTTATCTTGTGGATCAAACAACCGGTGGTGCATGCTGGGACTCAATAAAAGCTCAACGTGGATAGAAGCAGCAGGGTGTCTTTATTTCTGTTGCTATAGCTTAACCAAGTCAGCATTCATGATACACAGAGACATACTGGGAAGCTACAGAAGCCTTCAACATTTACAGTACTAGTGACTGGAACAAACAACAATGAGGCAGAGGACTGAAGTCAAACAAACAGAAAGAAATACAGGAAAAAAAAAAAAGAGAAAAGATTTATGGCACTCATTTTTTGTTTTTTTGTTTATACTCCGAATAATATTGCTTTTAAAACACAACCTCTATCCATCATCACTGTTGTTTCATCACGTAATATTTTCACTGCATTTAAATATCAAATATATTCCTTTACTGATGTGTTGACGTTATTGCTAACATTAAACGTACCTAACATTAGAGATATATTAGTCACTTTGATAATAGTTTTGTTCAAAAGTACACATTTTTACAGAAAATAACAGTCCAAGTTTGGAAGGATAAAGTGGGGACGGGTTCGGGACATGCACAGAGATCTGACAGGAGGGCAAGGGAAGGAGGGCGTAAGCGGGGCCTCCCATTGGATGAGAGGAGCTGCCACTCACACAGCCAGTCACACATGCATTCTTCACTGGTATTTTAGACATCAGGTACAATCCTTGAATTCATATTTATTTCCTCTTAAAGCTAGACTACTCTACTCCGATCCATAAATAGGAGCTTTACATGCCAACAGAGACACTTCGCTGGGACAGCCGTCAGCCAATCAGAGCGCTGGTTCACTTCCCGCCCAGTGTTAATAAATAAAAATGGCAAAGAGGTTGACTGAAAGGTACAGTGAGTACATCACACACACACACACACACACACACACACACACACACACACACACACACAGCGTGAGAAGGCAGCCAAAGTCAAAAGTCCCATTTTGCAAACGATAACGTAACTTTATGGGCTGTCAATTGACTAAAATATTAAATCGTAATGAATCGCATGATTGTCCATAGTTAACTGGCATTTAATTGCACATTTTTAATCTGTTCTAAATGTACTTTTTTTCAAGCGTTTAATGCTGGAGTGGTATTTGAGACTGGACGTACTCCGCTGAGAACTCCGCTCATATTGACAGTATACACGCAAATAACTTTAGTCTTGTGGAGAGAACCATCTGGAAGGCTTTGAAACTCAACTTGCTGTTCTAAGGAGCCTTTTCTTTATCCATTTCTGCTCAAGGAGCTTAGTTTCTGCTAGCCATCCACAACGTTACTGCTGCATCGCTGTCTGATTTCCCAAACTATAGAGCGGCCCGGGGCCCAAAACACAGAATGTGCACGCGTTGATTGCGAGTCAAAAAATGAGTGCTGTCAAAAGGAATGCGATAATTTATCAAGTTACTGCCAATTCCTTTGTATATTCCCTAATGTATATTTCCGAGTGTGTGGATTATCGTGTTCCCAGTAAACAATAACTTCCACACAACATATGGATTTTTTGTGGGATCAAGATCGGTTGGCCTACTTCACAAATTATTATTGTGGCCACAAAATCCATATGTATTGTACCAGCGTATAACTTATGAAGTACACTAACTTATGTGTACAACATATGCATCTTGTGCAAACAGGAAAATAACATGTACACACAGTATATGGAACTTATCTGCACTATGTAATTATTTAGTGCACATAAAATAATATATAATATTTGTAGATTTGAATGCTGTTAAATAAAAGCTTTCACTGTAAACTGTCACAATAAAACAAATAAATAAGTGATTCTATATCAATTAAAAGTCCAGTATTCATGTGTAAAATATGTAACCTTTAGCCTATTGTTGTTTTGGTAACATATAATTGTATGTTGGTTTGTTCATGCCACTAGTGTTATCTTCTACTAACAATCACATGACAAATCCTAGATAAGTGCCCTGCAAAGCCTGGCTCAGCCCCGGAAACCAAAATCTGAGCAGGATATTAGACTGTATTAATAATAAACCAGTTGATAAGGACTTGTGTCATTTTGAGTATGAGGTTTCCATTTTTAATAATTCATTCTCAGTGCACACACAGTTCTAAGGACAAGAGTTATGTAATGACGCATTTCTCTGACTGTCTTTTCATCTTTTCATCACATCTCCACCTCTCCTTCTGCCTCGTCCATCTCCCCTCGCTCTCCCCCTCCCTTGTCCCTTTCTCCTTGCCTCATCTTTGTACCTTTCCACCTCTATTTTCCATCCATCCATCCATCCATCCATCCATCCATCCATCCATTCATTGTGTCCTGTTGGCTGGCAGGCCAGGGGCTGAGCCAGCGCTCACATTACCCTGCTGCTGAGTGAATTACTCGGCCTCCATTAGACTAACGAGAAAGCAGGAGGACGGAGAGAGAGCGAGATGGGGGAAGGGACGGAGAGCGAGCACAAGGCCGAGTGGGGAGGCAGGGGAAGAGCAACGTGACCGAGAGATGGGTGGGGAAGGAAAGGGAGATGATGAAGAGGGGAAAAGGTAGATGATGTGGAAGGAGAAAGATACGACAGGGGGTATGAAGAGAAGATAGGGGAGCGGAGGTCTGACTCAAGAGTGAGAGGAGGAAGTGAAGGATGAAAGGAAGAGGGCAGGAAAGACAGGAGGGTGGAGGGTGGGGGGTTGAGGTTGATTCGAGATGTAGATGAAACAGGAGGAAGAGTGAGAGGCGGAAAGCAGGGCAACAGGGCGGTGATGGAGGGAGAGGAAGAGATGCGGGAGGACAGAGGAGGAATGGAGGATGGGGAAGGAGAGGAAAGTGTTGGGCAGTTGGTAGGGGGAAAATAGACACAGCACAGTATCGCAATATTTCCTGTGACAATACTGTATCGATACACGGATGCCGAGTATCGAGCTTTTATTAGATAAATTGCACATTTAACTTTTTGGTACTAGAATAATAAAATCACTATCACTAGATGGTGCAGTTGAGTTTGTTTTCTTCTGGTGAGGTTAGCAGGGGTGACTGTGAGCGAGAAAGACACAAAGTTTTCCTTTGGGCACATAATTTGAAGTTGGTAAAAAAGGTAATAAATTGCAATATATCGCAGAATGAGTTTAAAATTGCAATAAGATCTTATCGCGACATAAACAATATCGTATCGTGACTTAAACAATAGCATTGTATCGTGACATAAGTATCCTGACTTAAACGATAATACTGACTAGAATACTGTCACAGAATTATCGTGACAATATCGTATCATGGCATACACGATAATCTCATATTGTGGCATAAACAATAATATTGTATCGTGACTTAAACAATATCGCACCGTGACATAAACAATAACATTGTTTCGTGACTTAATACTATTGTATCGTAACATAAGTATCGTGACATAACGATAACACTGTATCGTCACACAAGTATCGCGATAATAACGTATCGTGACATACACGATAATATCGCATCGTGACAAACGATATTGTATCGTGACGACAATATTGTATCGTGACATAAGCGATAACATTGTATCGTGACAAACGATAACATCGTGCAGTGACATAAGTATCGTGATAATGTCGTATCGTGGGGCCTCTGGTGATTCCCACCCCTAGCAGTTGGTGCAAAAAAAAAATCCAACCAAGGGAAAGAAACAGGGAGAGGGGAGATGTGAGGAATAAAAAGGGAGTGAGAGGAAACAAACGGGACAGAGAACTAAAGCAGCGAGGACTGAAATGAACAGAGAGGCGAGAAATGTTAATGAGATACACCACAGCTGTACACGACACTGAGTGGACGGCACACGCACATGCACACGCACACACACACACACACACACACACACACACACACACACACATTTTAACAGATGTCTGGCTTTAGGTCTCCGTCTCAGCATCACACCCTCTGCACTAAAGAAAGCACTTTCTTCTGTCTCTATGTAACTGCTTTGGCGTCAATTCTTAACAACAACATTAATATTACAGGTATAGGTATACACAGGTGGATATTTTGACATTATAATGGGTGTAATTATTTATTTGAGGAGATGCATTTGCAGTGATATTTTATCACATTTTGACTTTGTAAGTAAGTTTTGACTTTTATTTTATTTATTGATATTTATCAGTAGACATTTTCAGTTCCTCTGCCCAACCCCCCTCCGCCCTATTTCTGTCCGTCTATCTACGCTGATATGCAAATTAGACAGTGACAGGTATGGCACTAAACTGCTGACCAGGGCGAACCTGAGGAGTGCCATTACAATTAACAAGCCTTGTTTCTGTTCACCCGTCGAGCTGATTTAAAGTGAACTTTTGAAATTCTTGAATTTCCGAAACTCTTTTTGTAAATTAGGCGCACATCAGTCGGGCTGAATGTCAGACACTTACAAACCAACAAATCAAACTAGCATGGAGTGGTTTTCCATGGAGCCTTTGCACACAGAAACACATGGATGTAACCCAGCACATGAGAAATACACAAGACAAAGTGAAGCAGAACACGAGCAGTAATGGGAATAGTGGTCATAATAATGAACCTCGACAGAAAAAAAAAAACAGAAGAAAAAAAACAGTGTTGTTGAGTCCAAAAAAAACCAAAAACCCTGATATGTCGGAAAGAAAGGAATCGTCCGAAAACAAAAGATGAGTTGACGAGATCAACACAAAGACAAGTGAGTCAACAGTAAACCAGCAGTGGTGCAGTGTCATGGACCTGTCGAGGTTTCAGATAAACTGGGACACACACACAGCCACACACACACACACACACACACACACACACACACACACACGCACACACACACACGAGGTAATGACACATCTTTGACATTTCTAATATTCCTACATGTTGATGACAACTTCCCTCCATAGCCCTTCATTTCCACAGAGACACACACAAATTCCTGAAAAAAAAAATACAACACATAAATAAATAGTATAAATAATACAAATAAAGATCAACAGTGCCTGTGTTTGTGTGTGGATTGAAACAGGGAAGAAAAAAAAAAATTGAAAAAAAATGAAGTTAGACTTCACTGAGGGGCTATGGAGGAAAACAGCCACGTCTTGTTCTCTCTGCCCTCCGCCCGGCGTTCTCTCGTCTCTTAGAGTTCGGTGCAGCGCTCCTGCTTGCTGTAGTGGTCAAACTGGCTCTTCCAGTGCATCATGTAGGAGGACCAGCGATGGAACTCCACCTTCCACTGGCGCTCCGCCTCGTCTATGTTGTCTGAGAGGAGAGACACAGCGGAGAGAGTGGTTAGCCGTTGAGATTTTTTTTCCGCCGTATCGGAGTTGCTGCCACGCAACAGAAACGCCAAGCTCACGCCACGCAGACAGTGTGCAGGAGGCCTTAAGGTGCTGACACACCAAGCAAACGGGAAAGAGAACTAGTGGCATTTCCTCTCGTCGCCTGTGTCTGGGCCAAAAACGCCGATTTAACATCTTGAAACAGTCTATTTGACTTGTTGAATCTGCCAAAAAAAGGCAGATGAGGGCAGACGAGTAGCTACGGTGCGTAACACAGCGCAGAAACTAGGGCGACGGACGCTCACCGATGATCTCCTTGGTGTGTCAGGGCCTTTCAGCTACTGTCAATGACACTCAACATTTTCTTTAAATGAAAAGGTAACAGTTCCCTCAGGTCAAAGGGCATAAACTCCACATGTTGTGCACTGGAGAGGAGTTGTGCGACAGTGGTGTCCGTTCTCTAAGTTAGAAAAACGGTTTTTGATGTGAAAGATCTGTAGGAGATGTTAGGGTTCTTTCAAATTAAAGCTCCCATTTCATGCTGATTTTCAGAATCATACTTGTATTTTGGGTTTTTACTGGAACATGTTTCCATGCTTTTATGTTTAAAAAAAAACACATTGTTTTTTTCATACTCTTTGTCTGAATATACCTGTATTCCCCATCTGTCTGAAACGCTCCGTTTTAGCACCTGTCTCTTTCAGCTCCACTCCAGTAAAAGCCCAGTCTGCTCTGATTGGTCAGTGTTTCCGCATCTTCCGCATCTTCCGCATCTGCGCTCTCAGAGTCTCTGCACCGTCATTGCAGCCGGGGAATGACTGTAACGCCACTGTAGTGCCATTTTCTGCCTATACAGTATATAGTATAGTTGTGACATCACAAGTCCTGACAGCTAGTTAAAGGCACAGTTTCTGAATACAGGCTGTGTGCATTTATCTGTGAACTGAGCATTTTGATACTTTCACAGTAATTATATAGCACCTCGACCAGCTTTATAATCAAAAAAGACATGGAACACTTTTTACAGTATGGGACCTTTAAATAAAGTCAACCATCTATGGAAATGTACATTCTGCTGGATTTACCATAACACATGTCCTGAGCAGTACATATCTTGGTCACTGTTCTGTAATAGCCAAAGAAGGGATTTTTCTTTATCCGTTTGTGTGTCTTTATTTGAGAATTTACGATGAGAGCCTTTTAGGGACACCTTCAGACCTATAATGTTGTGTTACCTTCTGGTATGACTGTGCCATAAGTTTAACTGGGAGGACAATGCCCAGTGAATACCTGTATTCAGTACAGATGTCATGTGTTGAGCAGTGTTTAGAAGTAGTGTTTACCAGTGATGTTGAGGAGGCGTGGCAGGAAGCGGTTCCAGAAAGCACACATCTGGTTCCTCAGACCTTTGTAGACCTTCACTGATTCAGCGTTAAGTCCGATATGTTTCTGCTCGCTGACGGTGAACGCAGGCCAGCGCCTCTTGCTCTCCACCATCCCGTCATGGTTCACGTTGGGATTTCTGACAGGGAGGAGCATGAGGGGGGAGGTACAAGAGACAAATTACGATGAAAATAAAATGGAGAAAAAAATGAATTTTCTACATTATCTCTACACTCAGTTGCCAGATTCTAAGGTCCACTCAGCTAAAACAAAGGCAGTCTAATTCAACAGCCGAACAACGTCAGTACTTAAATCTTAAGGTACAATGGTTCTGGAGAAAGCTGCAAAGAGGCAATACAGGAGGCCAATTACTTTGCCTGTTTCCAAATGGCAACGCTTTGAACGGGCACTGCACTAGTTATAGTCAAGTACATAGCAGATTCATTCTTTCCACTCTGTGAGATGCCTCACCCAGTTCGTGCAAAGTTGGCCCAGTATTTCATCATGCGTTGGCTCAGTTTCTCCTCCTCTACGGTGTAGTTGAGTCTCTTCACCAGTGGCAGGCCGAAGACAAACTCAATCTCGTAGCCGTGGATCACACCCATCCACTCCGGCCATGCCAGGTTGGACGCTCGGTGGTCAAACAGGTAGAGGTAGACCCCTCCTTGAGGAGCAGGAGTAAGGGATGAGTGGTTATTTTGTGTCTACACCAATGGTCTGACATTAACACCCTCTGCAGATGCTGGTCATATGTTTTGTTTGGATACCCTGCCCCCTTAATGATGTACTGAATGCATCGCTGCCTCATAACACCCGTTAGCACAACATTTTATTTCTGATTCTCTGCTTTGTTCCATCGCTGCTCGCTCTCTTTAGTCACACTCTGGCTCGCTCCACCACATTCTGGCGCTCGATGAAGCTTCAGCCAGCCTCCGTCTAAAACTCTGCCATTTCGACCAGTTGACAGTTTGTAACATAGAAATAAAATGGACTATGGATGATTTTATTTCTATAATTATGAAACAAGGATCATGCCCTTTTGGCTATATGGGGGTGCTCAATGCTTGATTTGACATACTCTAACAGTATAACTACCTGCTTTCTCCCAATAAGTTAATATACAGCCTATTGTGATCAGATTGACAGATTTAAGTTTTACTTTCTATCAATGTGACCAACGGTACACCCCCCCACCACACACACACACACACACACACACACACACACACACACACACACACACACACAAAAACCTCTCTTGCACACATACTGCTAGTGTGCCGTTGGTTGAGCTACCATGGTGCCTAAGGTTGCTGACCCTTGGTGTAGACAGTGTGTTCACAAACGTCTGCTGCTTATCCTGGCAGTTAAGAACGCCCAAACACATTAGCACAAACACACACACTCACATATCTTACCTTGGGAGTTTCCTCCACTGTTCATCCCTCCTCCCATGCTAGTCTTGAGGGCAGTGTGCTGGGCGTAGGTGCGAGCAAAGTGCGCCAGTGGGCAGATGACGTTATGGTCGCCCACTATGTCGTCCATGGCCTCGCGGTTCTTCAGCCCGTTATTCTCATCCATCCAGTCAGTATACTGCAGCACCACCGCCTCCAGGCCAATATCGTTAGCATGGGGTACGCTCAGCTTGACACCTGGCACAGTGAAGTTTAAAAGTTTTTAGGTGCATTTCTTATTATTTTAGAGGTAAAACTGAGGCTATGATGTGGTAAAGCAGAATCATGCCTGTAATGGTTTTGTTTTGAATTTGATAGTTGGGACTTCTATGATTCTCTCTCATTAAAGATCCTTGCACACTGAGTCCGAAATCTTTGTTTGCGTTTTTTCATTTCCGTCATCCTAAAAATTTGGCACGCACAGACACCTTGCACACTGAGTCCAATGCGTATTAATTATGCTGTTGCGAAAACTTTCGCAAAACACAAAATGCGACACTGCTGTTGCTCTGCCTTTTTCTCCTCCTCATTTCATCCCTCGCTTCTCTCCGTTGATGGTACCTTGCTAGGCTGTCCTCTCTGCCTGCGGTTTCTTGCGTTTGGCACCTGAAGGAGTTGCGCACCCTTCGCTCTGTGTCTTTATCACTACACTATTGCTCTCATTTTCTGTCTGCGTTCACTCATCTTCCCCTGTTCCATTTTCCTCCTCATCATCATCCTCTTGGATATTACCAACTGAGCTGTTGATAGTAGACTATCTGAGTTATGAAAGAATACATTGCACCCTTCCTGTGGTGCATTTCTGGATAGGCTCCTACCTTCCCCTTCTCATAACACATCAAAATGTTTGCTGAAAAATGCAGAAAATTGAACCCGTTCCGAAACGTGACATTTTGGACTCACAAGCTGGCTACATTGCACGCGTGACATCACGCGTTACGCGTTCAAAGTAGCCAAAGCGTCACTGTGCAGTGACCTTAACAGAGTTGTCAAATTCTGCAACCATATAAACAAATTCTTTCCAGCTGTGAGTGAGCTTCACCTTCCAGGAAGTCCTCTCTGGAGATCAGGCTGTCGTTGTCCTTGCTGAAGCCCGGAGCTCCGTACAGCAGGAAGTAGGAGCCCTCATCCTGGTTGACCCCGAGCAGGATCTGAGTGTCTTTAAAGTTGCCAGAGCTGAGCATGGCGTCGGGAGTGTCTGGCAGAACCTCACCATCCACAACAGGGACGAATGAAAACCGGAAGAGGGCTGACCATGGCAGGACCTGCTCAGAACAGGATGACAAACGGTCCACTGAGTTGATCTGAGTGACTGTGAAATGACATGCAACAGACTCCTGCATCCAGGCCAGCACTACAGTTCACTTATGTCTCACCCTGTGCTGTGTAGTCTGGTAGACGTGCTGCAACACAGCACATCTGGTGCATTGTTGCCAACTCCAATTCCAATGAAAGTAGCTAGCACTAGCTCCAAAAGTAGCTAAAAGTTGCTAGATGACGTCATACGTTCATTTGCATATTGTTGACGTCATAACGCAATCATTTGCGTAATAAGACTTAGAGGTTGTGTCAGGTGCAGCAAGGCGGAGATTAAGAGAAAGGGATATACAGGAATTCATATTAAATTAAAATTATTAAATTATAATTATTACTTAGGTATATTTGAAGTAAAAAAAGAAACTCTACAAAGGGAGGGAGAAAGTTGATAAAGAATTCTCAAAGAAGGCTGGCTGGGTTCTGTCACTAAGGACTGGATGCCCAGGGCCAGCGCAGTGCTGCTTAAGGAGAGAGCAGAGGAGAGGGGGGGAGGGGGGGTGTCAGTCACAGAACAGAAGAGAGAGGTGACTGTTTTGGCGGCCACAAGAGAGAAAGACCTTGCATGCTCGCCGGACAATACTAGCGTCTTTTCTACAGAAAGTTGCCAGATTTGTCGCAAGTTGCTTTTGTGAAAAAAAAGTTGCTAAGGGAGTCTGAAAAGTCGCTAAATCTAGCGACAAAGTTAAGCTAAGTTGGCAACACTGATTTGGTGTGCCATGGGTCCTAAACAAATGGCAACCTTCGGGCCTGAAAAGTAAAGCAAAGGTGGGGCCTAATACCTGCATTCTATCTAATTTTCTCACTTCATTTATTACCTCAGTAATCAACGAGTTTATTGCCTCAATTGCTACTTTCAAGTCTTCTTTAACACAGCATGATGTTCATTTAGTCTAAATGGTCCCATTTAGACTAAAATAGACGATGAAGCAGGGGATGCTTTAGGGCGTGGCTACCTCGTGATTGACAAGACGCTACCATGGCAACTTGTCAATCAAGACAGTGGCTTAACAATGCTTATCCATGGCACTGTGTGGATTAAATTAGCCGTGAACTTTTTTTGTTTTTGGGTTTTGTCTGTGTATTTGTCTCAAACTTTGACCCTCTCACTGTGTGTTTTCACTTCATGAAAGTTAGTTGTAACATTTTGGTCACTTGTACTAACAGACGCTCTAAGCAGTTGGCTGTTCGTTTGTTTTCGGGTAAGAACATTTAGTTTTTTCGCTAGCCAACATTAGCAACCAAGTTAACATGTTAGGGCCCTGACACACCAGCCAGACGGCCGACCGTCGGCAGAAAAGGCAGTCAGACTGATCAGTCAGGTCCCCGAGGTCCAAAAAATGCCTCAGAACACACTGAGGCGACGCCGACTTGAGCGTACGCTCTGCGCGTGCGCGAAACGTAATACGTCTCCATAGCAGCAGGCGCCGCTGCTCTGTATTGTTTCTATTAACAGTCTGATTATTTCCCAGAAAATGAAAACCGGCAGCTGATTGGACGAACGCGTCACGTGGTTCTTTTTTCTCCGGAAATTCACAGCCAGACTGTAATGGCGGCTTGTTCAGAATACAATCTCATATTGTACTAAAATAGTTCACCGAAACGTGTTTCTGAAAACATTTTAAGAGAGAAATAGGCCGTGCAGTTGCTGAATCTGTCTTCATTTCAGATTGACAAAGGTCAGTTTAAAAGATTTTCGTCAGATTTTGAGCGGCTCATCTGCTCCCCATTTCCGGGTGAGTCCCGACTGCCTTGTCTCTGACTGAACATGTCGGGTCGGCCCAAATGAAGGCCGACGGCTCCTCGGACGGCCGACGGCACGGGACACACCGAACAGACTCGAGTCACGGACCAGGCCAGACGGCCCAGCGCCCGATTATCGGGCTGGTGTGTCTTCTCTCTTAACGTGAATCATGGATGCACCTTGTTAACCAAGCTAGCTAGCGCTAGCTGGTAATTTTGTGTTTCGCTTAGCACTCTTCCCAAGCTTCACGCTCTCATCCAAATATGGTCACTTCTGGCTCCAGAAAACCAAGATGGCGACAGCCAAAATGCCAAACTCGAAGGCTTTTTCGTATTGTCAACAATTCTCATGAAAAGACCCAAACCAATAATGGGTTAGTCCATCTCTCAATACTTTCTGACTTCCCTACTCTGTCTGTGGCTCTCAGCTCCAAGATCACTGTTTCCTACTGAAGATGTAAAAACAAACAGATCAAAAATATAGTTTTATTTTTAAGAGAGCCTCAGTCTTTCCTTAAACAGCTGGGCATTGCAGGATTTAACAAACATTATTCAAACGGGAGGAAATTATGCGTTTGTTAGGGACTATTCTGACGGACTAATCCACATTCAGTGCACTAGTTTATTTTGACTCAGTGTGTGGTGATGCCTGTGCATCAAGGCCTAAAAGGATGAAGTGAACTTCACTGACTTTTTCCTGACTGAGTCTGCATTACCTGCCACTCCTGGTCAATGAGCTCCTGTGGAGTTTTACCGCGCAGACAGTCCACCAGCTCGGTGTCGTTGCCTCCGTTGCAGCCAACCAGTTTGCCCAGCAAGGTGGCCCGTCTGCGGGCCTCTGCGGGGCTGACCGAGGCCCAGGGACAGTTGGGGACCCCGCTCTGGAGGATGGCCCTGGTGAAGGTTTGCCGGCTGTCTGGAGACAAGAGGTGGAATCCAACTGAAGCAGCACCGGCACTCTCACCAAAGATAGTCACCTGTTTGGTAAAAGACAGCAAGGGTCAAAATGAGCTCTTTGTGTAGAAAGAATACCAGTGTTTCTCAAACTTTTAACACCACGTACCACTTCAGAAAATATTAGGCTCTCTAAATAACACCATTATGGCCCACGTTAAAATAGAGTAGCATAGGCCTACCCTGTTCAGCTATGGACAGTTCACACAGGAGGAAGGTTTACTCCTAAAAACAATATTTATTGTTGACAGCCACAGCCATGCTGTACTTCCTCCGTCCCTATCTAAATTTGAGGTAACTCGGGTCACATCTCCTTACTGTTTAGCACCGTTTGATGCTAGCAGGCGCTGTGGAGACTTCACCGCTGCTGCTTAAGTAGCGACTAGCACTTGTGCTTGTCCACTATAATTTCAACAGGGCTGCTCCAAATATTTTCCTACTCATCCGCACTTCCTAATAGTTCCCGTTTGGAGCCACGATTGCAGTGTTTTGAACCGTTAATTTTACCTATCTTGCCATCACAGCTCGTAACTTTGTTCATGAATGTGACTATGTAACGTTAGCAAGCTTATACCAAGGCAAAAAAATGCTTAGTTAATTAAATTTTCTTTAAAAAAATATATCAGAGATTCCATCTCCGTACCACTAGAGGGAGCTCGCGTTCCACCAGTGGTACTTGTACCACAGTTTGAGAACCAGTGGGATTGACAAATCAAAGCAGAGAGAAACTAACCTGTTTGGGGTTTCCACCAAAGAAATGGATGTTATCTTGTACCCACTGCAGTGCCATCCTCTGGTCCAGCAGACCCACGTTGCCGGGAGCCTCAGAGCTGCCGTGCAGAGCGAGGAAGCCGAAGGCACCGATCCGGTAGTTCATGGAAACCACAATGACCGTCTCACTGTGAGCTAGGTAACGGCCATCGTACACGTCCAGAGAAGAGGACCCACTGTAGAACCCTGGGAATGTTAAATATCACAGTGTGGTGTCAACCCATTGTAGCACAATCTCCCACAAACAGACAGAAGCTTTGCCTGTGGTTATAAATCCAAGACACAGTGTTTTAAGGATATGGTCAGAGATGTTTAATGTCTAGAGGTGTCCAATATCTTCAAATTTATAAGGAAACGAAAGACACTGTCATAGTCTGGATTGCATTGTCTTATTTTTCTGTATTTTTACTTTATAACCTGAAAATTGGTCAAATCTCTCCAGTAGTTGCAAAAATCGTTAGCCATGATGTGGGGATGTTATCTAAACTCTACAGAATTGTTGCCCGTGGGGAGTGCCAAACCCCTGTGATTAGTGGAGAGGCGGGTGTAAAGCATGTATATTAACCAGTCAGTATGTACCCGGTTTTAGTTGCCTCTGCAGACTTAATTCAGATCTTTGAATCAAGATCTTACTCTCAAGTAAATACTGTATAACGTCCCACTTGCCCGTTCGGGCAAAAGGTTTCAATCATTTCTTTTGATTATTATCGTATCATAAATTACATTATCGTTCTCTTGTCCCCCTTTTATGTTCCCTGCTGCACACCCTGGTGCACTGCTGACTCAATGTCTTCACTGGAAGAATGAGTCATGTCTAACTGATTTATATTTTGTCTCGTTGTGAATAAGTTGTGACCAAGTACCTCCGCCGTAGATCCACACCATGACGGTGAGATTGTGCGGCCTGGGTGAGGAGGGCACCCAGACATTGAGGTACAGGCAGTCCTCGCTCATATCTCTGTTGGGGTTCCACATCTCGGTGCCCTGGAAGCCTGGGAACGACGTGTCAACAAACTGGAAGCAGGCGTTGGGGTAGGCATTGGCGTCGTACACCCCCGTCCACGGACGCTTGGGCTCAGCGCGACGGAAACGCAGCTTCCCTACCGGCGGCTCGGCGAAGGGGATGCCCAGGAAAGAGGTGACGTAGCTTCGTTCCGTCACAGGGGTGCGGAAGCCGCGGACTCGACCGGTGCGCGTCTGAACGGTGAGGTCTGCCTCGCTCTGGGAGGAGCAGGCGGGGATGAGGAAGGACAGGACGAGGATTGGGGAAAGGAGGAGAAGGAGCGAGGTCTGCATGACGGAGGCAAAGGCGGTCCGTGCGGCAGGAGCTGTGGTCGTGATTCCCTCTCCGATCAGGGAGGGCAGGGTCTCTGCTTCCCCTCAGCTCTACAGACAGATAGACAGACAGAGACAGAGACAGAGAGAGAGAGAGACTAATGTGATTACACTAAAGGAGAGTGATGGAGAACAGAGGGAGGGAGAAATCAGATGAGAAAACAGATGATAGGACAGAGGAAGTAGGAAGTGTCATCAAGGTAGATTCAGAGATTTGTTCAGACAGATATTGGTCACACATCTCTTAAATGCCACATGGAATCACATATTCTCTCTTCAGATTCAAACCAGATCTTGAAACATTGTCTTGGTATCATTCAAAAAGGTTCACCATCAGATGCAAATCATGTATAAAATAATGAAACAGAAATGATGTTTATCTAATGGATTATAACTGTGATGCGTTACATCAGACAATTCTCAACACATACATCAATTAATTTTGATGGTTTTTACAATGTAACGATTTGCTTGGAATCATTCATTTGGACAACAGAACATGTGTTGTAAAAATGATATCACAACATGGTCATATCGTTTTTAAAATGAATATCTAATGGATGGATTGAACAGCATTCTTCCTGTTTTTGGATGATTTAGGCAGCTAGTTAAACACGTGTGAGGCGGGCTTCTTCAGGACGTCTACACACCCTGATGCAGGTGATCAGTGAATGTAGCTGTGTAGGCGGGCAGCGGCTTCCCAGAAAAGACTTATTAAATATTCAACACAACACCAAGACAACAGCAGTCTGACGGTGTCTGGCTGCTCAGCCCAGTTAACATGACAGTGTAACAGTAGAATCAAGCTGCTTCTGCTTCTGTTCAGAAGTAACAGCTGTTGGGTGAACAACTCTGCAGGATCCAGTGTTCCATCACATCCCATAATATGACATGGATCCAGCTAAACATACAGATCAGTGTTGTAGTACTCGAGATCGGCCTTGGTCTCGAGACCACTTTTTGAAGGTCTCGGTCTTGTCTCGGAATCGACCGCATTTTTACTCGGTCTTGTCTCGGTCTCGGATAAAGAGGACTCTGGATTTTATTTCAAGACCGGTCAAGACCACAACTGCAGGGATTTCACTAAATTGCCTGTCTATCGTCTGATTTATGTGTTAACATCATTACTGTGACTTGTCACTTGCTTCAAATTCAAAACACAAACAGACATTCCATCACAGAACAGAAATTTCAAAAGGAGAAAATACTGGCTTTAGCATTGTTGTCAGAAAACACAGTATTTCAACTTAGCGTGTTTCCTTAATATCTGATGACGCATTGTGGTCATTTTTTAAATAATACAGTAAATATATTACATATTGCACCTTTAAGGAACACCACAGAAAAAATAATGCTGTGGTTTGGTATCAAAACCTTGTTAACGGAGATTTTTGCAAGATTGGATAGCAAGCACTTCTGTTCCAGCCTGGTCCTACCAGACTCTGGTACATTTCATTTGTACAGAGAGTCTGGCCTCTCTCCATTGACAAGTGTTAACTTCCTTGAAGGCGGGTACTCTGTTGAAGTTTAAAACTATTGGGTCTGCCCAGAGCCACTCTGGATCTGCCATAACCAATCGCTAACGTTTGGTCGTGACGTATGTCATGCGCATGTGCAACAAGAGGGGAGACAACTATTGGCTTATATTTAGCATTAGCATTGCTAGCGTTAGCCTTAGCCAACTCCTTCACCACTAACGGAGCGAGCTGGAAAATCAAACTGTTCCCGAACCCCGTGGGGAGGAGGGCCATAACATCATGGCCACCAAGAAAATTCAGCAAAGATTGTTCTTGCTCGGGCTTTAACTTCTGGATATTCGGCAGCGTTGCCACAACGGACCGAATGGCTTCGCTTGCATCTTTCTAGTGCACGTCCTCAACGTCATCGTTCTCAGCCACTCCCTCTGTTCGCTGATTGGACTTACAAATATTTGACTGGAGAAAACCCAAGAATATACATCTAACTAACCCAGACTGTAGTGTACTGAAGGGAAATGAAAATTGAGCAGAAGTAAGTAGGAGGGCGGAGCCAGGCTACTTCTACTTCTGTTCTTCTGTACTTCCCATTTCATCAATATACCTAGGAAAGCCATAATTCTCTGAATGGACAGTGGGGTCAAATTTTAAAAAAATGGTTGGGACTAACATCATCACACAGGAATACAATTGGGCTCACTGAATCCAAAAGTCTTAACTTTCCAGTCACACCCAATTTGTGCAATTCCAAGACTGTTTAGGGACGCTGGCATGCAGAAATAGTCAAATACACCCTTTTTACAATAGGCGGAAATAACACACCACATTTATACAGCATGACAAAAACTGCATGGGTTTAGCATTAAGTGGACATGTCTGTGAAGGGGAGACTTGTGGGTACTCATAGATCATTTTCATTTAGATATGTTGAGGTAAGAAGTCAGGGGACCCCTTTTAAAATGGCCATGCCAGTTTGGGGCGTTATTTATCCCCCTTCCCAACAAGCTAGCATGACATGTCCAATGGATGCCTTAGGTTCTCTAGTTTATCTTCACACTAGCTTTAAAACGGAGCCCCCTACAGCCTCTCAAAGACAGTTAAGTCGGCCAAAATTGCCAACGGTCCCGTGGGTCTCTTAATGTTGTACCTGAATGCCGTTTGCTCAGTGGAATGGAGTACCTTGGAGTAATCGAGAACACCAATGTTGAGACTCTTGAATTCTCTATGGTGCTCTGCTCACACTGCACTGCTCACATACCCCAACTGATTGGATTATTTGATATCGTGATGCAATTTTCACCTAGATTATTTCAAAACATTTGCAACATATCTGATATCTGATTCACATCTTCCGCTGTTCTGATTCCATCCACAGATTCCAAAAAAAAAAAGTTTCTTATTCGTCATTAATAACTTTAAATTATGGTTTCTCCTCAATATGTGTGTTAGGGCGCAGAGTCGCTCTCAGACACACTAATTCATCTACAATGAAGTGTTTATGCACATTTTGGATTGAATAACTTTCCCAGGCAAAGGTTTAGTATTTGTAACTGCATTTGCCGGAGGGATGTTATCTAGAAAAATGTTCGTCACTCAAAAATCACTCAATGTAGAATCTTGCTGGAGTTAGTACTTTGTGTCTGCTTTTGGAGGAACACCTGTGTGCAATAATGAAACCCTGCTACTGCAATTGCTGAAATCTCTGTTACCAAGTTTCCACTGTGAAGGAGGGAACGTATTTTCTTTCAGCATGCGTGTTAAAAGCCCCTCAGTACTCAACAACAAAGGCTGAGACAGGTGCGTGGTCATGAGGGAACTATAAAAAGGCATCAGAGTAAAACCCTTGTAAATGCCACACCGTTTGATGGATTAATGCGGCACTTACCAGATATGTATATCCACATACTATGGAACTTTATCATATTTAGTCTGAGTCAACAAATGTGTCTTAACCTTTAACCACCCGGATTTTAACAACTGAATTTTTCCACTGGCGGGCGAAACTGTCAATCTACCTGTTATGTTGGCGGGTAGCCAGTGAGATATGAGTGATTCATCAGTTGTTTTTTTGCTTCTGTTGTTCTTTCACATTTCAACCAAGTCTGCCATTTGCTTGGCATTGAGCTCAAAAAATGTGGCGGCACATTTTAGGGGTGAAGAGGCCGGCTGAAAAAAGCAAGACATAAACAGATGAGGATGATTCAAAGAACTGTAAAAGAAGACCAAGTGGACAGTTGGCGACAATGGCAAGGTTCGTGAGAGGCTGATTTACGACAGCAGTAAATCATTAATAACTTGGCAGCACTTAAATATGTATTCTTAAGTCCAACAACCATTCTTGCGCATTTCCTGCATTTCCCCAAAACAAATTGTCTGGTAAAAAGCCTGTGTGGCTAGTGGATTTTAAAATCCACCTGCCACAGTGGCTGGTGGCCAAAAAAGTTAACTTCAGGCCCCGCTAATAAGGGAATAAGGATATTCAGTTTACAATGACAGTTTATACATGATAGCAGGGTTTCTACAGGTTTCACCAAGTCAAATGTAAGACCTTTTTAAGACCATTATGAAGAAATGTAAGACCTCTATCACGTCAACAAAAAAAAAAAAAGTCAGATGTCAGAGTCCGGAAACATTGTCTGAAACAATTCCCTGATTTCCTCATTGGCACTATAGTCTAGATTGGCTGCAATATAGGTTGCATGTTGGTCTCATTTGTAATCATAATACAGTGAATTATATTTAGACTAGCGACAGAATAATAAAAAAAAAAAAAACATTCTAAAGCGGAGGGAACATTTCAATGAGCATTAGATTTGAGGTAGAGTTACATTGGCGTAGGGAAATTAAGTAAGTAATACTTCTGCAAATTTAAGATTTCTTTCTATTTCTAAGGCCTACAATTATGAATTTTGAAATGCTAGACTTTTTAAGACCCTCTGGAAACCCTGGATAGATAGAAGGGCAAATCAATGTAGATGTCAGTGGGTTGTTGAGCCCAGGAGTAAACTGCAGCGCTCTGCTGTCCTTGCACCTAATAAAAAGTAATTAAAGAAACATCCGTGTGGGCTCCAGTTTCCTCCTGAGCCCAGCTATGGACTGACATGGTGTTGGATATTATGCTTTCAACTACTAATCCTAACTGTGGCTTAAATACACCCTCATTAGTTACTCAAGAGGATACAATTTATCTGCAGTGACATTTCTACAAATAGCCACATTGTTACCAAGTCTGAACCATATGGAAAACTTCATATTGGAATCAGATTAGACTTCAAAGACATGACTTGGACTTGGCATTATGCTCATTTTCAGGTTCATAATTGTATTAAGAGGTTATATCAGAATAGGTTTACATGGTTTAATTTTCAAAAAACACCATATTTTTGTTATATTGCACATTGCTGCAGCTCCTCTTTTCACCCTGTGTGTTGAGCTCTCTGTTTTAGCTACAGAGTGAGACCTCTCACTTCTGTTCCATCTTTGTTGGGAGTCGCACATGAGCAGTACCTAGATAAGGACTACTAGCCAGTCAGAAGCAGAGTATGAGGGCGTGCCCTGACAGTACCTAGGTAAGGACTACTAGCCAGTCAGAAGCAGAGTATGAGGGCGTGTCCTGACAGTACCTAGGTAAGGACTACTAGCCAGTCAGAAGCAGTATGAGGGCGTGTCCTGACAGTAGCTAGGTAAGGACTACTAGCCAGTCAGAAGCAGAGTATGAGGGCGTGTCCTGACAGTAGCTAGGTAAGGACTACTAGCCAGTTAGAAGCAGTATGAGGGCGTGCCACGCTAGCAGCTAGGTGAGCATTATAACGTGTGTTAGAAAGTGAAGTAAAGGCTGGACTACAATAGAGCTGTTTGGAGCAGTTTGTGAACAGTGTTTTCTGTTGGAGATGGTAAGTCCCTTTGGGGTGGACTTTGGGCTTTTTCACTTTGTAAACCGATTACATACAGTACACAAAAAAGATATATAACACAATAAAGGAAAGGGAAAAAGCCAAAAAGCATAATATGAGAACTTTAAATTGGGATTAATGCATATCCCCGCTTTAGGAAAACAGTTGGGGCATACTGCAGCGGGTATTGTTGGTTGGTTTGGAATGTCTGCAATGTATAGGCTCTTACCTCCATACATTTCATATCTATGGGGTCAATGTCAATAATCGCTATGGAAATAACCGTCGGCAGTCTGTTTGCTGTATCCTCCCTAATGGGAAAATTGAATCTCAGCACAAGCAGCACAAACAATATCAGTACTAGTCTTCAGTAAACTCTAAGACCAGTACTTAGACTAGTAAGCTTAGTAAAGACTTGTTACTGGACTGAATATATTGAGAGCTGCAACGATGAATCGATTATTGTAGGGCTGGGTTAAAATAATCAATTCTCGTTAAATTAATTCAAATTAACTACAATTAATTTAATTAATTAATTAAATTTAATCACACTGTCCATGTTGGAAGTCCATTGATAATATTATCTCCCTGTGCGTTTAAATGTGTGTGTGTGTGTGTGTGTGTGTGTGTGTGTGTGTGTGTGTGTGTGTGTGTGTGCGTGTGTATATATGTGTCTGTGTGTGCGTGGGGGACAGCGAAAGGTGACATCACCAAAATAGATTCTCCATACTAATATAGCTGAGAGGGAGTGTGTTCAGAAATAGTATCAATACATCACACACACACACACACACACACACACACACACACACACCTGCCCCCTATCCCTTACAGCACCTCCAAGCTAATCCTGTCACTATAACAACCATACATTGCAAAACATAAACAAGAGCCTCCCAACCTGACAGGTGGGAGACAACTGTCTCCAGCCATTGTTGCGCATTTATAGGCAAAAACTAAATGAGGTCTGGCACTGTGTTTTTGAGTTCACTGCAGCGAGGTGGCAAGGAACAGTTAACGTCATTTCATTTTGTGTGTGACGTTTTATGTTCCTTCCAGAGACTATTCTGCAGAGTCATGTTAGATGAAGTTAACTGTTGACACAATACAGCAACGTGAGCTATTTAAATTAGCTGGATACATTAAACCTCATTTGCTCTTACCAGTGTATCACTGTGTGTACTTTGTCCACAGCAATCCCACCAATTAGTCCCAAAACGTCCCAGTTAGAGAGGAAATGCCCTAATCATATTCTTTGCATATCTTTACAATCATTCCCCGAAAGAACCACGCAGGCCTGCCTTGTTGCATGATCCAAGTTTTTCAGTGTGTAGCTCGCTAGCTCGAAGTTTGTTGCCGTTTCCCGAAGCGAATGGAGTTAGAGCACGGCAACCCACATGGCAGAACATCCGGCATCGCCGAATGTGAGGCAATTATCCTGGACATGTATTGTCGTTGATCCAGAGTAGTCAGACAGTGACCTTCATCAAGACCTGTTAGCTTAACTGCCAGTTACGTTTCATAATGTATTTCAGTGGCGTAAGAGGCTGAAAATAGTGCCCCCCTTTCTATCCATTTCTATTTATTCAATTAAGAATCAGTTTGGCCCCTACAGCTGCAAATCCACACTGTGATAGAAATAGCGGTAGAGGAGACATGTCTGCTGTAGCACCGGACAATCTTAAAGGTCTGAGAATGTGGACTCACACATTCTGGATGGTGGACTTAGCTGTGGGCAACATGAAGGGCTGTCATCATATGCATTTCACTATGGGGTGGGGGGGGGAGCAGCAGGGTTACAGGCCTGCATGGGAGTACAACAGTAACATTTGCGATTTGGAGTTTTCCCATGTTCCTGTTAGGGGTGCACAATGTATCCACTCATTTTTTTTTGCAATATCACGTTGTGCAATATCAATATCGAAAATGTCCCGATATTCCGTTTGTTTTGTGGCGATGCGCCGGTGGCTGTGTGTTGTGATCAATTTAGCATATTTCATTGGTCAGTTGCCCTGTCCCACATTCACACGTCAACAGTGTGAGTGAGGAGGGAAATAGAGACAATGAAAGAAGCAAGTGTGTGAAGCGAGAAAAGGACAGAAAGAGACAGAGAATTAAGAAGATAAATGTGGCTCAGGGAGACGCCGAAATTATGGAGATGGAAGAGGAAAGGTCAGTAGCCAAAAAGAATGCCTCCTCGCCAGCGTGGAAGAACTTTTGCTTTAAGCCAACAGATGTTGCTCAAGCTAATGCAGCGTGTAAGAGGCAATACAACCAACCTCTTCTCTCACTTCAAAAATAGGGCTGGGCAATATGGAGAAAATCAAATATCATGATATTCTTGACCAAATACCTCGATATCGATACCGCAACGATATTGTAGTGTTGACTATTGGTGCTTTCACAAAATATTTAGGCTACACAATGAGATTTTTGATAAATAATCACCAGTAATGTGAATATAATGACTAAGTGGGTAAAGGCAAATAATAGAACAGTTACAACAGTCTGGTAAGTTCAGAACATGACATCACTTTACTGTACTGCAGTCTTTAAAACCAGGAGAAGACAACACTTATGCCATATTACGATACCCAAAATCTAAGACGATATCTAGTCTCATATCACAATATTGATATAATAGCGATATATTGCTCAGCTCTACTCAAAAACCACCACACTGTACGAAGAGTGCATATAGTAGTAATATCCAGAAGAAAAAACTATTTATTCAGGTTCTACTGTCAGTTCAAATAAACCCACGTGTTGTGCGAAAACCTGTTGTTGTGATATTCTATTAAGATGTGTTTTCCCATTACTTGTGTTTTTATATATGTTTAAGAATATCAAAACGGAGTCGATATCGCAATATTCATGCTCACACGTGGCAATATCGCAATATTCATGCTCAATATCGCAATACAACATTTTGTCAATATCGTGCAACCCTAGTTCCTGTTTACATGTTTATCTAGACAGCAGACTGGCTTGTTCCTCATTTGTTCTCTTTCGCCTCATGAACTATAACTGCTGCTGTTTCACATTAAAAGCGTTTTCACTAGAAAAGCACCAGAAGGCCTAAAGTTGGCATCATCTACCCCTGGTCGCATATTTCTGCCGTTGTATTAAAATTCATGCTGCTGTGTATTTCCATCTAACGCCTCTGTTTGTCTGTCAAATATTAAGCAAGAACCGCTGCAGTAGGCAGCGGCGAAACAACCTGCAATCTAACATTATTTGAGCAATTGCACACTTTCAATTGACGTCCACAAAAAGTCCTGTTTTTGCCACTGACAGGCTCAGCTTGTTATTCTAAGCGCCTGACAACATTATGGAAAGGACAGAGGTTAACCTTTTTTTTTTTAAAGAGCAAGATCCTTTTTGTTTAACATGAAACATCCCCGAAACCGCTATTGCCAAACCCACCAGACACCATTTAAATAAATGTTAATTTTATCGCCATAAAACACACTTCATTCAAAGTTAGCAGAAACAAAAATAAAACTCTAAAAAAGCCGTCTTGGTTCGTCTTTCCACTGTTCCAACAATCACCACTCTGGTTTGGTTGGAATAAACCCTTAATTCACCCATTTTACATGTGAAAATATGCTAACCCTATACACGCTAAAAGTACTATACACGACACGAAGTTACACAGTTTTGGAGGTGCACGTAGAGCTACGCCGGAGGCCTCAGAGGGGGATTCGCGGCGACGCAGAGGGGTCTGCGGGGGTACGCCGTCATTCGACGCAGAAGCATAAATCAGCCTTTAGGCGAACGCTAGCGATGCTAAGCCGATGTCACGACCAAACGTTAGCGATTGGTTATGGCAGATCCACAGTGGCTCTGGGCAGATCCAATAGTTTTAAACTTCAACAGAGTACCCGCCTTCAAGGAAGTTAAGAGTGGCCAGACTCTTTGTACAATGGAATGTACCAGAGTCTGGTAGGACCAGGCTGTGGGAAAATATGGTCCAGGTTGAAAATTACCCTTCAGGAAGAGATTGAAATAATGTTACTGACCCAGCCAACCTGATTTCCGCTGCCCGCTCTAGTGTAATTCGCCTTGCCTTGAAAAATTGCTGTGGATGTTTCCATGCCATCCAGCACTCTGCCATGGGCGCAGACCCAGCCATGTTCCACCCTACTGTTTTATATTCTAACAATTCCTACAACTGACAACATGAAGGTAAGTCCTACCACAACTTCCAGAAATTCTCTTTAAAAGCCAACGGGTGACATCACAGACACTGGGTCCATGTTGGTGAAAATCAAGGGAGGACCTCATGTAAGAGAGAGGGAAAGGGGGAGGAAAAGAGGGAGGGGGGTGTTTGCATCGCAATTATTTATAGCAGTGACAGCTGCGTGGCGGGAACAACAGTGAAAGCGGGAAAAGAGAGCAGGGAGAGTGAGGCTGCTGGGAAGTAGAGTAGAGAGAATAACAATGCTGGGGGGAAAAGAAGAGAGGGAAGGATGGAACCTACTCTCCTCTGCTTCTCTTCATAGTCGTCCGATTCATCCACCAACCCTTGTAGGGCTGGCTCAGGTTGGCCCTGGACCAGCCCTTAGTTATGCTGCTATAGCTCTAGACTGCCGGGGGACTTCCTTTGACACACTGAGCTCCTCTCTCCTCTCTCTTTCCATCTGCGTGCATTCATGTCCCAGAAATACTTGTCACTAACTTATCTCCAGGGAGCTTATTCCGCGGAGTCCTTAAGTTTTCTCGCCTCACAGATTTCCTTGGATTGGGTTGGCACATAAAATCATGGTTGCAGCTGTTGCCATGGTCCTGCTTGACGCCCCGCAACGCCCACTATGCCCTACTACGCCCCGCAACACCCTACTACGCCCGACAATGCCCCTGCAACACCCTACTACGCCCGACGTCCTGCTATGCCCCGCAACGCCCTACTATGCCCCGCAATGCCCTACTACGCCCGACAATGCCCTGCTATGCCCCGCAACGCCCTACTACGCCCGACGTCCTGCTATGCCCCGCAACGCCCTACTATGCCCCGCAACGCCCTACTACGCCCGACAATGCCCTGCTATGCCACGCAACGCCCTACTACGCCCGACGTCCTGCTATGCCCCGCAACACCCTACTACGCCCGACAACACCCCGCAATGCCCTACTACGGCCAACAATGCCCTGCTACACCCTGCTATGCCTTGATCTGCTACTACTATTATTTCTAGTCATAGTTCCACTAGCTTTATTGTTACTATAAATGTTAATCATTCCAACGGCTATAATTATTACGAATCATATTTCTCTATATCTGTATATCTGTATCAGTCCCAACCGGCAGCGGCAGATGGCCGCCCACCAAGAGCCTGGTTCTTTCTGAGGTTTCTGCCTGTTAAAAGGGCGTTTTCCCTCGCCACTGTCGCACCAAATGCTTGCTCGTGGGAAATTGTTGGGTCTTTGTAAATTATAGTGTGGTCTAGACACTAAAACTGTAAAGTGTCCTGACCCTTAGTACATGGGGCGCATGATCAACCAGGTGAGAATTAACATTGTGAATTTAAATAATTGGTTAGGTTTAGAAAAAGGATTGGGTTGAAATACAAAAAAGTCAACATAATAGACGCTGCCATGGACACCACTTTCTATTGTGCAATTTTCTGGGCACGAAAAGTGGATACATTTACACACTCATTCGGACACTCAAATAAAATAGCAGACATTAAACATAGTGCACTATAAACTGTAGAAAACAGTGGAGTGATCTCGGACACACCAATGTATCGGCAGCCGTACTTTGACAACAACTTGTGACAACTTCTGAAGGTGATCCCCAAGAAAAGAAGGGGTTCCAGTGGGTGAGGAAATAAAGAGAGGAGGGCAGAGGGAGACACGGAGTGGAGGGGACTGGGTGGATGGAAATGTGTCACTTCTCAAATTAGACTGGAGGAATTTGTGTATGGAGTTCACAGGAGGATTTGGTTTCACTGGGGGCGGGTGCAAGTAATGTGTATCTCAGGATAAAACACTGGACAGAAAAGTCAGTGGAGGGCTGCACAACTACGGTCAAAATGATAATCACAACACTGAGATCACGATTATTATATACACACACACATTTGAATAAACAGAGCACTGCTTTCGATTCCCTGTTCTGCTAAATTCTTGGTAGTCTCGCATTGCCAGACCTACTGTATCTCCACAGCGCTGTGGAGTAAGGTCTGGCTACACCACACGTGCATTCTGGGATAGGAGGAAAAAAAAACACTCTGGGTTGTTTGCATTTCTTTTAAACCAATCACAATGGTCTTGGGCGGCGCTAAGCTCCGGACGCAGCGACGGTGGCTCTGCTAAATTGTCTCGGTGAAGGAAGTTGTTTTGGTGGAACATTTGCACCCCGCAAAAGAAAACTTAACTGTTGACACAATACAGTAACGTGAGCTATTTAAATGAGCTGGATGCATGGTTAAACCTCATTAGCTCTTACCAGTGTATCGCATCCAGCCTACTTCATCCACAGCAATCCCACCAATCAGTCCCAAAACGTAAAATCCCGTAAACACATTCTTTGTAAATCTTTACAATCATTCCCTGAAAGAACCAAGCAGGCCTGCCTTTTTACACGATCCAAATTTTCTTCAAAAATTTTTCAGCGTGTAGCTCGCTAGCTCGAAGTTTGTTGTTGTCGTTTCCCGTAGCGGATGCAGAACGTGACAGATGGGTGGGCCTGGATTAAGTCGAGGTGGGCCTGAATCTAGGCAGTTGTCCCAAATCATCCACATAGTTCCCGAATCCAGGAAATTATACTAGAGCAGCAGTCATGAGTTGCTTGATGAAACATTTCTAACAGGGCTTAAAGGAGAAAAAGGGAATTCATTATAGATGGATTATCATTTTCGTTGTTCAACATACTGCTCGTTCAACTTCCAATTATGATCAACTATCTCATATTTTTGACTAGGCTAAATAAGCCAAAATATCAACACTCCCAGTACTATGTCCACTTTCTGTGTGAACACAATGAGTGCAACTTGTTTAGCCATATTAAAGTAAAATCAAGATACCATGACACTTCTAGCGAATGTTACCGTTGTTCGTGCCAGATGATTGATCTGATTGGGCAGGCCAGCTGTCAATGTGGGCGGGCCCAGGCCCACAGCTCCGTGCCTGAGCGAAGGGATTCTGAGAACGGCAACACACAGACAGCTGGCGGAGGGACATCCTGCTAGTGTACAAATCTTTGCATTAAAAAGTAGGGCCAAACCCAAATATTTGACTATTCGGACATAACAAATTCTGCATGTTGTTCTGTCGGGATTGAGCTATTACCAGAAGTCTGCTAGGATTTAATGACTAAGTGGGTGAAGGCAAATAATAGAACAGCTAGAACAGTCTGGTAAGTTAAGAAAATGACATCACTCTACCGTAATGTAGCCTTTAAAACTACGTGTGTACAAAATTTGCGAGGGGCTGCATTTGGCCCGCGGGCAAATTTTAGCAAATTTTGATCCGGCCCGCGTATCAATTTAGTTTCACAATAAATTTTGGCCCCGCCTAGCTATGCGCCAAACCAAAAAGACAGGAAACTGTTTTCAAACTCCAATTACAATACAATTTGCTCGAATTTACCGACTTTGAGACTCAGAAATTCCACCAGAAGTAGAGAGTTTTAATATTCAGGCGATGAAACAGGTTGTTGTAAAAAAAATAAATAAAATGTAATCATTGTTTTGCTTGATATGCAAAACTCTATGATGGCTAAGGAACTCTTTCTGACTTCTTAGGGCTTTATGTCGACCAAAGTGCGACAAAAGTCGAAAACAGCAACAAAACGTTGCAAAAACTGATAAAAAATAAATAAATTAAAAGTGACAAAAACTTCTGAGAAAGCCACAAAAAAGTCACACATTTTAAACATCAATATCGCAGTCGATCATGTTTATTTAATTGTGGGAAGCCAAAATAATATACGGCTATATATTTATCCATGAATTAAACAGCCCTTTTCTGAAAATAGTATACGGAGAATGTGTTGGTTTAAGTAACGGGACATCCGGCAGGAAAGAAAGACGTCCAGCGGAATGTCCGGCGGCACCGGAGCAATCCCGGAATGGAAACGTTGTGGATATAGACTACGGTGTGGTTAACGTTACACTTCCTCCGAGACAGGCAGGCACACCAGTGTTCTCTATGCCCTGGTGACTGACTGACAGGCTGAGGTTGTAGGGCACGGGCAATTTTATTTCTATAGCACATTTCAGCAACAAGGCAATTCAGAACAATTTACCTAAAACATTAAAGAGCAGTTTAAAAAGAGATAGAAAATAAAAACGGGCTACAATAGAATAAGAATAAAACATACAGTGCAGTGTAAGAAATTAATAATTATTTAATGTAACAGGTTGTAGGGATGGGAGAGAGTGGGGTTTCATTGTGTGTGGAGTGAAAATCTTCTAAATAAATAACAAAATGTTCTAAGTAAATAGCCAATATTTTTGAAATTAATTTTCAAAGTGGAATAAATAAACAGATATTAAAAAGAGTACTCAGTTCTGCTGCTTTCAGAAGTTTTCTAAAATACAACAAATGGCTTGTTGAATTTAAAACAAATGAAAGGAAATCATTTCCAACATTCTTTTACTGAACAAATTGAACATTGATTTGAATATAAAAGGCACCGCTAAAAAAGAGAATTACAGTTACATTTTAAAGTGCAGTTCTCTACTGATATTTTCTTTCAACTGACACAAAAAAAAAATCTCCAAGTGTCTTTCGTGATATGTATATTGCTTAGGGCTGAAACGATTCCTCGAATAACTTGAATAATTCGATTACACAAAATCCTCGAAGCAAAATTCTTTGCCTTGAAGCTTCGTTAAATCAATGTAATTAAGGTTGTATGGCTCACTGTGTTTCCGCACGGAGGATTATTACTAGCGCACACAACAGGTTGACGCTTCTGTGGACACAAGACGTTTATATACTGTCTATGCACAAGACTGACAGCCCAGATTACAAATGAACAAGACGAAAATAGCGAGGGTCTAAGAGAAGAGACAGGCGAGTGAAAACGACAGAAAGTTTGGGATCATTTGAAGCTGCAAACATGCCACTACATCATCTCTGTAGAAAACATCCAGTCTACTCATCCATTCCACGGAGCGAACCCGACACCAGGTAGCTAACTACCGTCTGCTGCTCTCGTCCACCGCGCTGTTTTACACAACTAGCCTACAGCATGCTACTCTGCAAATAGACATGTTTTACCAACAAGCTAAAACGAAAGCTGTCGGTTTGTACTGTACTGTTTATTAGTTTGCTACTAATCTTTGGAAACTTAGCTGCTGCCGGAGACAAACCAGCTCCTCCCCATAGACTGTATATAAGAAGTTCCTCCCCCCAGCATGGCCACTTAATATGCACGTGAATGATGTCATCATGCCGGTGATGTCTGCATTCTTTATTCTTTCTCCTCACTCAGTATTAGCCTTCTGAAAATGTGTCCCCCAGAACAGTGTAGTTGAATGGACCTGCTGTAAGCTTTGTACCGTCACATTTACCCTCTGGTTAGTGAACAGCTCTTTTGCTTATCCAGTGCAAAGAGCCAGAGGCAAGAAGGGGAAGGGGGTGAAAAATATTAACATTTGGGCCACCAAAAATGTACTTGGAATTTGGCAATAAAAAATGTTGCTTTTTCAAAAAAAACCTGTCTTTTGTATATACAAAAGACATGTTTCCTTTTTTTTAGTACACAGCAATAATAAATATTTACTATTGCTGTTTACTAAGTATTTCTTATCCGATTACTCGATTAATCGATGGAATAATCGGTAGAATACTCGATTACTAAAATAATCGATAGCTGCAGCCCTAATATTGCGCCAGTTGATATTGCGATAAGACGATAAGAAAACAATACATTGTGCAGCCTTAATTTAAAGGCTATTGGGCTCCAGATGATGGCAGAATGGTAATATGGAGAATCAGCCCATACAGCTACAGTATAAACTGAGTTTTTTTTTCCCTGCCCACTCCAACATGAAACTGTTCACTGCTTTTTGTCCTGACACTTAACCCACCCACAGGCTCTGCAGGTTACAAGTACCGCTGCACATCAAACACGGCCCCTAAAGTGCTAACACAAAGTTTTCACATGGCATCAGCTTAGGTCTGCAGCAAGACTGTTGTTATAATGATAGCTCCATCTGTCTGCTCAATAATGTAGAGTGCGTATCACGATCAGGGATCAACCAATTATCGGCCCTGGCTGGTTACCGCAACCAATATTTGGTGATTTGCAGATTATCTGTATCAGTGTTGTATTTTACGGATAACCGGTGAAGTTAATGAATTAAAAAGTGCGCTACTTTGGCTCGGGCTCCAGCTCTGTAAGCAGTCTGCAACACAGTCATAATTTTTTGACTGTGTATTATGTTTTAAAGTTTCAGTTTTATTAAATAATTGCTTAAAGCATTTAAACAAACTTGTGTGTTGGAGTTTGTTACATTCAAAAATGTTAATTTTGACCTGAAGAGTTAAATTTTAACAGTAAATGCATATCAGTTCCAAATATCGGTTATATTAACTACTAATTATCGGTATTGGTATCGGCCCTGAAAAACCAGTATCGGTTGATCCCTAATCATGATTATATGAAAATCATCCACAAACTGAACAGTGAGCTACATACTGATTAGATGACAACTTCACTTTGATATATTGGTCATGTAGGGCCCTCTCACGCTGTGCAAAATAGGCAGCAAAAGTCAATATGGCATACCTACGGAAGAGGATTAGTGCCAGTGTGAAAAATGTATTTAAGTTCGGAGTTTTAAAGTCAGAATTCTCAGAATAAAGTCTTCTGAGTTTAAAGTCTGACTTTCTTCTCAGAATTCTGACTTTCTTGACTTTTTCTTAGAATTTGGACTTTTTTTCCTCAGAATTCTGACTTTAAAACTCAGAACTCAAATACATTTTACACATGTGGCCCTAATCCTCTTCTGTACAGATTAGATAAATGATGATATACAATAAATGAGAAAATGCGTTGGGGATGTTAACGTTATTTTTTTAAAGAAAACTACAGTAGTAGGGTTACTGGATGGGGTTGTACATCTGTAGTAGGGTTACTGGATGGGGTTGTACATCTGTTTGTGTCTCCACAGGCCCAATATTTTAGACCCTTTCCAGAGAGACCTGTAGGAAACCTACCAATGCGCATGAATACATTTTCAAAAAAGAGACATGATCTGATGCAAAACGCGGTAGACCTGAACAAACCCAAAAACAGAGAGCACTGGCAGGAGCTTGATGATGAGCCACCACGGTGGATAGGCCTGTAACAATTATTACATAATTGTGTAATTGTCCATTTTTTTAATTTCTTTTTACATAATTGCCGTTTCTTTGTTTAACTACAATTAATTGATAACATTAGCGAAGGTCTTAAGGCGTGTGACTGTTGATTTTGTTTAGATTTGCCAAATATAATTATCTAAGTTATTATTAGGGACTGCAGATGAAAATTTACCTGTATGGCTAAATCTGGCACATTTACATGTTGGACTCTGTACTCATGTTGATTAATGTGCGTTGTCCCTTTTAAATAAAGAAATCTAATTGGTCAGACTGTATATTTTTATTATTATTTCAATTGTTAGTTGTAGGCACTTGACCCAATACACGTTCATAGCGACAAAAATGATAAGCGGGGGAAACAGAAAAAAATGTTTTATGATAATAAAGAGGCGTTGTTTACTTTGTAGGCTGTGTGTTTGTGTTATTACATTATCTGGGTCACATGACAGAGATATAACCAAAAGATGTATCCTGGGATTCATTCAATTCACTTTATTTGTTTGAAAAAGCCATACATAAATACATATATTTTTTTTTTATTTGACTGAAAGAGACAATTATATTGTTAATTGCAATTCTTTCTGAGACTATTAATTGTACAGCAAAACTTGGAATTGTTACAGCTCTAGTGGTGGAAAAGAGCAGCAATACAAGCCATTTTTTCTTCACTTCACCAGGGTTTCTCCTGCCATTTATTTAAATATGAATATTATTATACTTTTAACCAGTTTTGTGAATTGGGGTTTAATTCAATTCAATTTTTGTTTTGTAAAATTCAGATTTCTGGAAATAAGGTAACACAGACCTTGTTGCCTTTACTGTACGCGGACTGATCATGCTTACTGCCGTGCGTAGTCCCCCCCCCCAAAAGGCCCATCCTGAGCCAGGAAAAAACCTGTTCACAGTTCATACCATCCCTGTGATGATGATGATGATGATGATGATGATGATGATGCAACATCCGTCGGCTGTACGTCCACTCTAATATTCAATATTAGATATTGGACATATTGACACATGGACCACATTGACTCTCCTGCTGCCAGAAATACTCACGCGGACACCAAACATGGATTAATCCGCTGCTTAAAATAGTCCACAACAAATGCACTATTTCCTCCTGTTTGAGTGATGTTCGCTTAAAACTACAGTGTCCCGCTGTTTTAGGAAATTGTTTCGCTTTTATATATTTATGATCCATTTTCAAAGATTTACATCAATAGGAACCAATGGGCTTAGGATTCAGTGCCACAGACAGGAATTCAGAGCCGCTGCTTAAAATAGTCCTCGACAAAGCACATCTTCAGTAGGAACTAACGCTGGATCTCACAGACAGGGAAGTCAGAAAGTATTGAAACACTGTTTGTTTTTTTTAGATTATTTTGGGGGCTTTTTTTCAGCTTTATTTCAGAGTGACAGTGGACAGACAGGAAAGGTGGGAGAGAGATGGGGGATGACACGCAGCAAAGGGCCACAGGTCGGATTTGAACCCGGGCTGCTGCAAAGGCCTCAGCCTACATGGGCCGCACGCTCTTACTGGGTGAGCTAGAGGTCTCCCCTAACACATTGTTGGTTTTAATCTTATTATGGGTTTTATTGACAATAATACACATATAGAATCACACCAGCCCTAACTTTAATTATGCAAGTAGAGCTGGGCGATACAGAAAAAAATCAAATATCACGATATTCTTGACCTCAATGTCCATATTGCGGCAATATTGTAGGGTTGACTATTGGTGCTTTCGAGAGGTGCAACGATGAATCGATGAATCGATTAGTTGTCAACTATTAAATTAATCGCCAACTATTTTGATAATCGATTAATCGTTTGAGTCATTTTTTTATTAAAAAAAATAAGATTTCTCTGATTCCAGCTTGTTAAATGTGAAGATCTTCTAGTTTCTTCTCTCCTTTGTGACAGTAAACTGAATATCTTTGAGTTGTGGACAAAACAAGACATTTGAGAACGTCCTCTTAGGTTTTGGGAAACACTGATCCACATTTTTCACCATGTTTTGAAATTTTTATAGATCAAACAACTAATCGATTAATTGAGAAAATAATCGACAGATTAATCGACTGTGAAAATAATCGTTAGTTGAAGCCCTAGTGCTTTCACAAAATACTAAACACAATGAGAGTTTTGATAAATAGTCATCAATAATGTGGATACATTGACTACCATACATGCACACCAACAGTCCACTATTATTTGGAATATGAAAATATTCCGAATTTGATAAAGCTCATGTAAACAGCACATTCCGGTTGGATATTCTGAATAAGGCTTTTTTCTGAATATAGCATTTTCTGATTAAGACATGTGGGATATTCTGGTATTATTCAGGTTTTAGAAGCATTCTTTGGACATGTGTACACCTTTCGGAATATGCGTCTCAATCAACCGCAGCTGGAAAACTTTGAAAAAAATCGTATTTTGCACGGCTGCATGTAAACGGGAATATTCGTGGAATATTCACTCTCATTAGCCATGTAAACGGCTTAGTCGGAATACCGTCTTTTTTGGAATAAGGGCAAAAACCGGAATATTATGTGCATGTAAACGTAGAAAGTGACTAAGTGGGCACAGGCAAATGCAATGCTAGAAGCATAGGCTTAATTTACAGGGGGGGATGGAGAGGGTTACAACCCCCCAATAATCAAAACTGGCCAGTGCAACCCACCCCAAAAAACCTTATATAATTTCCTTTGCATAAATAAAAACATTTGCACCATAAATGGTGGCTGAAAAATTCACCAGAATGCAGAAAATGCAGTGTTTGATGCTCAATTTTGCTCAAAAGGGGAGATTTCATGATATTGATATATTGCCCAGCCCTATATCTCAGCTTGTCAAACCAGAACCACAGAGTGGAACTGCTCCCCAGAGGGCAAAAATGCAGAGTCAGAATTCACTTAGAGATATTATCCCTTGTACAGAAACTACATGCAAATACAACTTTTAATAAATGAGTAAAAACCTGCAGCATTGATTACACTTTGGCAGTCGCCCCAGTGAGAATGCAGATGAGGAATCTGCACTGCCAGCTGCCAAGCCTGCATTAACTGTTATGACTTACAGAAGCAATAAATCAAGGCTACAGTGGACTGCAGCAGAGAGGGAGGTGGGACCGTTTCTTTTAACCCAACAAAACGGAAACACTAACATATCATCAACTAGCCTCTCTGTATAGCTCATCTGTCCACTGACAACATGCAGCATCCCTGAAAGCCCGGGCTGTTATGTAATATGCAACACAGGTCTGATCTGCCTCTGCAGACAGAGCTGTTTGGGCGTCTGAGAGATTAATATGCAAATTGAGAGGACACGGCTTCTGTAATGAGATAACTGTCACAATATAGGCTACAGTATCCTATTACAGACTGGCCTTATGCAAAATGCCTCTGTCAGTAATAGTAATAAATAACGTTCTCAAGCAACACTATTGCCTATTAATGTGCATTTATTAATACCAAATGCTGGGTGATGATGTTAATTTTGAGACAGAAATATAAAATATTGTTATAAATGTATGAGATTAAAGGCCTCAGTATTATAAACAGCTGTGGTTAAAGCATTTAACCACCAACAACATGCAGATTTTTTTTTTTCTCCAGACAAAGTGAACGTGTGTAACGAAAGAAGACACCAACAACACACACAGCAGCCACATGCGTCTCGCAATTGAGTCGGCGTCACACATCGATTTCCCCGCACACTCTCCTGCAGCTACAACCCATATCCTGCATATCCCATATAGCCTACAGTAGCCTATGTCGCACAGAGAAATTAATTATTTTAACAACTTAATGTCCCTTTGTCGGAAAACATATATCGGCCCGTATATGTGGCACTAAATGCAATTTTACAAGACGTTCGCCTGCTATTCCCACAAGCTTAGTTACAAGACAGTTTCACTCGAACTAATTATTTTTCAGAGGCTATCTGTGAGCCGATAAGACCCACTACTCCTATCGATTTAGGGTTGATATCCAGCCATATTCCATGAGCTTTGTAGATTCGGTTATAGGCGAGGGAACCTTAAATTGCCAGTATTTTCATTGGAGTTTGGCGTGGCGCTCTGTCAATGATGGAGCACCGCACGTACACACAGTCTGAGCTGGTACTGCATGGTTCTGTGGTGCCGGAGAAATGGCTAGTAACCATGGCTACCGTTGATGTAGCAAAGATTAAAGGGCATCACGTCAGTCGTGCACGAGGCACATATTGTTAAAAGTGCACGAGCTACACGGGGTTTGCATGGGTTCGCGGTGTACAGACTGGACAGAAGCAAATACAGACCGAAGTACTGTTGAAATTCAATAAAAGGTCGGCCACCAGTGTTTCTGTCTTACCTGGCTAGCCCTGCGGAGCAAACCCGAGCCTACGACTTATTTCTTCCTTTTCTCGCTCTGCTGGGACAGCAAACAGCGACGCCGGACTGTGGTTTGTGGGCGTATGAAAATGTTTCCTGAGGGAGAGGTGTCTCCGGTCGGCTGTCAAAGACGAAATGTCGGTAATGCCTTCTCCCAGCAGCAGCAGCAGCAGCAGCAGCAGCAGTAGCGCGTTTACTGAACATTCGCTCGCCGGACCGAAGCAGTGACGGTAGGGGGAGACTGCTGCTAATAAATACTGCTAGTAAACATAGTACGGACAGTTCCTCTCGCGAGAACACAGGCTACGTTTGATTTTCCTGTCAGTCAGACAGTAGTCTACGGAAATGCCTATGGTGCCAAATTTCCCTTACCTCTACTGTAATCCACTGATTGTGAAAAAGAAGAAAAATAAGTGCATTGTGTCCCCAGTTTAATTGTCATAAGGCATTATTTACAAATACTACAAACACTCAGTGGGAAAAGGCATTGTAGGCTATGGCTCTATAGCCAACTGATAGCCTTAAAGAAAGAGTGTTGGAAATAAAGTCAGCCAAGGCACCTTGCATTAAAATTTTTTATTTTTTTAAAAAAACCAATACAAGATGCAGCACAAACACGCTTACAATGTCAATCAATAAAATAAAAAATAAATAAATGCTGTAGTGTCATGTACAATTCTAAATAGCAAAGATACAAAAACCCACAGCATTTCACACAAAGTGGCTTGTTGTTGATTAATTCACATATATCACAACTATTATGTTATGTGATTGTCAAACAATAACTCAGTCAGTAATGTTAATATGCAAGCACAGAGTATACAGGCTCTGATGTTGCCACTATAGAAGTGTCTATGCCTTGATTGGTTCACTATATATACGTATGTTGGGAAACTGTGGCATTAGAAAATGTCTACAATGTTTACAGACCACTGACATGTCTGGTACATTGGCCAGGTCGCTGTCAATTATTTTTCCTGGTATCACAGCTCTACCCATTTCTAGCAGCACCTTTTTTTTTGTTTTGTTGGCCAGGTGGTATCATGAAAAAGTAACATTAATACATACCCTCCGCTGTGGTTCTGCCTGGGGTGTTGCAATAAGGGAATTAGATGCGTGTAATCCTTTACTCCCCACCTCCCTTAGCTGTGCCTTTGCCTAAAAATAGCATCCTTGTATACCAAACATTGGATCAAGATATATCTTAAATATGGAAATGAAAAACATGAACATGGCTACTGATTTGTGGGCACATCTTGTATGCATCAACATACATTCCAACAAAAGCCTGTTTGTTATTAGTTCCTGGCTTTATATGATCATAGTGTGGCTTCATTAAAGGGTGACTCCAGCAATGTAGTATTGCACTTCTATACAGTTGGGAGACCTCACAAAAGACAGATTACGAAAAGAATGGTCAATGTTAAAGCAGCAGAGACAGAGATAGACCTTTAGTACCTAACATGGGCTCCAAAAACACTGGATCCTACATTTCCTGAGTGCAACTCATAGCCTTTTATTAGACCCTCCCTGCCTGGTAAATACACATGTTGTTTTTTTAAATCCCAGACCCCCTGTTGGGTTCTATAAGTGCCTGAATTGGACCAAAAAAAAGGTGCCAGTACCCTAATTCAGCAGTTGCATGACACGATCATTGCATGTGTCTTTTTACATTTACGTTTATCTTGTAGAGGTGACGCCGAATAGTTTATTATTGGATGATTCAATCTAAGGAACCCGATTCGACTGTGAGATTGGTGAAACAAAGGATCATTCCACTGGGCATATATGGGGTTGCTGAATGTCTGATTTTACATAGAATTGCTTGGTTTTTGCCAAATAAATCATGGTATACAGCCTATTTTGGTATAATTCTCAGCATATTAATACTACTGATAATAACAATTATCCCAAGAAGTAAGGGTACTCATGTGGGGGAAAAAACAGAAGTGCCAGTAATCCGTACTGGGGAGTTTTGGCCCATTTCAGGCACTGCTTTCTGTAACAAATGTGTAGCCTGTAGTTTGTGGGACAAACAGGCCGGTCCTTACACCACTATTCTCTATGGATTATCTTTACAGCCCGCCTGCTTCAGTAGTGTTGGCATACCCAAACTCCAACCATGGCCCTGACCCATGAAATAATAATAAAACAAAGATAAAACATTGGATTTGTGGAGTTTACTGGATGCCCTGGGAGTGTGCACTGCATAGACTTTGACCTCTGAGGGTTTAATGAATGGATGAAAAGAGAAAGACTATCAGGGCTAAGCATGTTATATTTGAGGCGTTGTTCACAGTAAGGAATAGGAGCATGCACGCACACACACACACACACACACACACCCTGCCTACTCTAGGCTTGTAAAGGGACAACTGTTGGCTTTTATCGGCACTGGAGACACCAACTGTTCTGTAAACCACCACAGGCTAATATGATGGAAGTCAAGCTTAGAATTGTGGGAATGTTTTGTCTTGACATTATCAAATAACAAATACTGTAGTAACATCATGAGAATATTCACGTCAAATAATAAATATGAGCCAATCTTCTTGTAATGATTATACTCAAATAATGAGAAGTTACAGGGGGGGGGGGTGACAAAAAACAGGTGACAGGGATAAAAAGCCAATCGTCTCATTACGTACCAAATAAAGAAGGGAGCCGTCATTTCAGGTCACAAAAAACCTTTGTAATACATTCAGCAGTTTAAAACCAATGAATGAAAGTTTACACAGCAAAGCAACCTCTTAGTTTCCAGTTTCCTTTCATTTCCCCTTTAAGTAGCTTCAAGATGGAAAAAAATAGTCTTATTCCACAACATCGCATGTGTTCAACATTCATGTTTTTCATGCTGTATAATTCCATAAAAGGGAAATATTCTCAATGTCTTGTGCACCATTTAAGCCATATTTCCCAAAAATGGGTGTCTTTGGAAAGTTCAGTGGGTTTGATCCCAGGCCGAAGCATTAGCTCATAATGACAAGCAATCATGAAATGTAAATTGCAAATGTTAAAGTAGGCGACAAATGAATTGTAAGACTGAACACAACAGGCAGGCTAATTAGTAAACGGAATGACAGAAAGAGAAATTTAAAAACCATTTAAAAAAAATGCAATAACTAATTCATCAAAGACAGAAAAGGGGAAGAGAATATGAATTAGCAGATGTTCTTCAATGTGATCTTTTCATTATTTTCTTTGACTGTGGGTTTGCATCATTTAAATTTAAATGTAATTCATGAAATTATAATAGCATTTTTGATTTGGCAATTTAATCAGTGATTCTAAGCCAACAGGGACACAGTATCTACCTCAGAATAGTAGATTTTTGGCCAACTTTCAACTTTCTATGAGGCAGGTGAGGGCTGAAATGACAGGAAATGGTTACAACACACGGCGCACGACAAAGCGGAAACAGGAAGCATGGACGAGTTTGACGGCAAGCTTTCCGAGCAAGTGCGCCAATAGCAACTGCATTCTGACTGGTACCGGATGCCAGGGCTCTCAGAGTGACTGCAAGTCTCTCTTGTAAACTTACTGGGTTAAGATGAGTTCTTTTATGGTGAATGAAAGGCTTGATCCGACGAAGTAGGTCATCGAATTGTTGTGCAGACATTCTGAAGTATTCAAAGTGCTTCTCTTCGTCTATCATCCTCATTTGTTTCACAAGGATATTGAACTCACCATATTTATGTCTGGCGTTATTCAAAGGACGAACATTCCACCTTCTTTTTCTTCGATTCTTTGCAAGCAGGCTCAAAAGCATTTGTTCTTCCTCATCCATTGACTCCAATATCATATTAGCCACTGTTGACATTGACGTAAATGCTGCTGCCAGTTCTGCCATTGTTTACATTTTACTTCTTCTTCTAGTCCGTAGAAATAGCAAAGTCGGTAGCCTTTCCTCAGTTGCGACACCTCTGTTCAGGAGAAGACTGCAACCGGTGTTGCGACCACCATGCGTAAGTATAAATAGTTACGGCGCTCCCATGACGCCACACTGTCGTGCGACAGGTCAGAAATGGCAAGTATAATGAACACTTAAGACCCAATAAAGATGCAGCTATTCCAATGCCTCCCCCCCCCATGGAAAGCCATTGACAGGGCCTGACACTGAAGGTGCTGGAGGGGCAGCACAGGACATGCTGTTATGACAGTAAAGAGACGAAGCAGGCAAACAACTATAAAGGTGTTTAATACCGGGCTCTAGTCGGTCTGAAAAAAGAGACCGTATCCAAGCTTGTTTGGCGCTTTCTTCTTTAGGAAAACCTAGTCCATATCGATGACGTTCCATTTCTGGTATTGTGCCAGAGCAGTGTGAATGAGAGGTGTAAATGTAGCAAAAGATACGTAGCAGTGTAAATGTAGCCTATGAGCAGTGTTGGGTGTAACAATAACGCGTTACAGTAACGTAACTACTTTTTTGGGTAAAAAGTAGTAATGCGCTACTACTGAAAATTTGGTAACGAAACGTAGTTCCTTTTTCAATTCGGCGCAACGTTACTTTTCCCAGGGACAGATTTGACAGCGACACTGCCTTCTCAGCTGCGCGCTCACAAGCTCCACACGGGACGTGACAGAGGCTGGTAGCAGAGTAATCACGGCAAGCAAGAAGCAGCCAAAGCTAACTTTTGAGAGCATTTTAAGCTTCGTGGCTTTTTGCTAGACGGCGCTCTGAGCCAGGCAGACACAAAGCTGACAACCTCACAGATGGATGCGGTGGAGAAGGCCTCATACATACACGCAGCGGACCGCTGGGGACTTGTGTCGGTTGCACAGACACGCAAGGATTTCCAGAA